>NW_024871705.1:0-24401 GCF_019054845.1 Dipodomys spectabilis | reverse complement strand
CGACTCCTACCTTGCTCTGTGATGAGGTATTTGAAGTTTTGACTTTCTATAGTTGCAGTTAGAACAGTCTACCTTTTTTGGCGGCAGTCCTGGGCCTTTAGTAAGGGCTTAGACACTCTCCCCAAGGATTTGTGCTCCAAGCTAGTACACAATTGATTGAAAGAAAGCAGAACTTCCGGTTTTTCTTTGTATGTGGTACTGAGGAATGGAAGAGATATGTGGTCTGGGAAGGTGACTCAGTGATAGAGCGCTTGCCTTGCAAGCATGAGGCCCTGAGTTCAATTCCTCAGTACCACATAAGCAGAAAAAAAGCCGGAAGTGGTGCTGTGGCTCAAGTGGTAGAGTGCTAGCCTTGAGCTGAAGGGCTGAGGGACAGCACCTAGGCCCAGACTTCAGGCCCACGACTGGACCCAAAAAAAAAATAAAGAGAGAGAGAGGTATGCATATTATTAAATTATAGCTAATAGTACTACCAATTATTAGGTATTAAATGATATCTTCATTTAATGATGAATCCCAGTTGAACAATTAATAAGACATTAATTATTACTCAATATACTGTTATTGTTTATCATATATGTACATACATCCATACATACAATTACATATTTTATAGAATGAGACGTCTATTTATATTAATTTATGCATCATGTGTTACTACCAATTATTAGGTTTTTAACTCTGTCTCCATTTACTTTTCATTCTGTTAATGCTTAATAATATAGTAATTAAACTTAATCCACATCCTATAATTATTTTGTCTAATATTATCCCAGAATGATTCACTAATAATTCAATCTGTTTTTCATTTATTATAGTGACAATTCTTCCACCTATGACATTTTTACCTTTATGATATCCTATTACATAGCATATAGATTTGCATATGAATTATACATCCTACCTGACATCGAGCAATTTCATAGAAAAGGAAAGTATGTGTCACTCTCGGCTTCTTACACCAAGATTGCATTTTTGGCAGGGCTGGGATCTAAACTCAGGGCCTAGAAGGCTCAGTTCATGAATGGGTGACTGTCAGCACAGCAGCCTCTAGCCAATTCAGCTGGCAGGCAGTTCCCAGGCCATGAGACTGAGCCCCATATGTTGACCACATATTGCGCTTAGTGTAGTTATGCATTTTATTTGTTGTTTTATTCATTTATTTTATTGACTGGTATTACTCATAGAATATTTATTACATTTATTACATGGGATATAGATTTGGCTATGTAAGAAACTTCACACCAGACATCCAGACGCTCACAGAAAAAGAAAACATGTGTCACCAGTGCTTCTTACTCCACGATTCAATTTTTGTGAGTGCTGGCATCTGAACTCAAAGCCTACAAGGCCCAATTCATGAATGGGTAAGTGTCAGCACGGCCAGCCTGGGCCATATGGAGCTGACAAGCAGTTCCCAGCACCTGAGATCCAGCCCCAGGGATTGACAAAATAAGATAGATTGACATGTGGATGGTAGTACACAAATAAATATAGATCTTTATAGAGTGGCAGAGATGTTTATATATTCTTCAGTTAAATAGACTACATTTTTAACAATTCTTGGGTATTTATTATGCCCCCATGTAATTAATATTATTGTGTTCATCCTTAATGAATTATTAATTTAATTAACCACTATCACAAAACTATTGCGTCCATGTAATTAATAATATTCTTTAATGTGTCAAAATATTCCTTAAAATCCATCAGCCTCCTAAAATCACTAATTTTATAGTAGTATCATTCAGGAACAATTAATTTAATCTTGATATTCATAATCTTCCATCAGTATTCCTATGAATAGGAATGAGACCCTTAAGATCTCCCACCATTGGTAGGGGTCGGGACCGGGTCTCAACCACAGGGCCTATGTTGCAGTGTTGACCTATGGCTTGCCTGGTAGCCCACCAGCTTTCAGCAATGTCAGGTTACAAAATTTTCAGCAATGTCATTCAGACCTAAGATGGTTACCTTGCAAAAAAAAACAAATGTAAAACAGACAGCCATCTGCAAGTTGCCAGATTTTTATCTGTGTCATTTTATTTATATTTTTCCTGTAAATCTTTGGGGCCCAGGAACCCAGGTTCGGTTGTGGGTCCAGTGGTTGCACCCCAGTCTAGAGCGATTAAAGATGAGGCAGAGTTGCCACAACCTGAGTTCAAGCCCTGTGCTTGACAAACTAAAAATATATAAATAAATTCATTAAAAATATTTTAAAAAATTATGAGGCTCCTTGGCTTGGAATTCACGCCATTTTTTCTGGCAGGCCTGGGATTTGAATTCAGAGTCTGGGTAAATCTGCAGCATTGTCGGGGAAGGGGAAGCTCACTGTGCTGGAAGACAAGAAATTCAGGCCTGTTCCCAGGGCCTGAATTCAAGTCTTAGCACTCAAAAAATAATATTCATATACATTTTAAGTACATGATTTATATTTGCATACACATGTTTACTTATCTTGCAGTTAGTGTAGTTATTCATTTTATTTTATTTTTATGTATTTTTTATGTATTTTAGTGAGTATGATTACACATATAACATTTTTTACATCCTATTACATAGGACATAAATTTGCCTATGTATTATACATCATTCCTGAGACCCAGGAATTTTGACACCCATAAAGAAAACAAGTGGGACAATTGGCTTCTTCCACCAGGATTAAGTTTTTGGCAGTTCTGTGATTTGAACTCCGGCCCTAGAAGGCCAACTTCATGAATGGCTCAATGTTAGCACACCAATCTGATGCAAATGAAGTTGTCGGGCAAATTTGAGGACCTGAGATCAAGCCCTAGGAGTGACCAATATATAAAAAGATAGATATATAGATTGAAGTGGGTGTGTATTAACATATGAATATGGATCTATAAATAATGTATACAGAGACAGACATTTATGTAGATTCTAGTGTATAACTCTTTATATAAAGTGATGTCTATATCTTATTTTTATATATTCTATTACTACAAATTATATATTCTATTACTACCAATTATTTGGTCTAAAATTATGCCTCCATTAATCACGGTAGAAGACTTAATAATTATTAATTAAATTAATCGATGACATATATTTATGCGTACAATATTATATTAGAAAGTCTAGCTAAATAGCAATTCAATTTGTACATGCCAAACATACTATTAATGTTCCTATTGATAGGAACGAGATTCCTAGGATCTTCAGCTGTGTGTAGGTGGCAGTCCGAGGATCAGACTCACGGCCTAGGTATCTGGGTTGGGCTCAGGCTTCACCAACAATCTGTGAGCCTTTGGCCATGCAAGGTCACATACAATTTTCAAGCCCGAGATATTGAGACCCATGGTGGTCACAGTGCAAAGGAAACAAAGGTAAAACGGTTGTGTAAAATTTTCTGGATTTTTCCTCCTCCATTTTTGTTGGTTTGATGTATTTTTGCCAGTGCTGGGAGTTGAACTGGGGTCCTAGGATGACTGGATCATCTGTGGGTGTAAATGCGGTAAACAGGCCTAGGGTAATCATGGGTTAAGACACAATTAGGTGCTTCCTTGTGAAAAAGAAACTCAGGGATAGTGCCTAGGGTCACAGTTCAAGCCTCAGGACCTGCTTCAAAAATAGAGCCAGTAACTCCATGTGTCTGTGTATGTATGCATGTATTTCTAGCAGTGAACATCTAGAGTTGCTATGAAGAAAGGTATGAATGGAATTATTTAATAGCACAGAGAATGCTTTCAAGACAGTGCATGATCCAGGGCTCCCCTCACTGTTCCCAGTGTACCCTGAGGGCTTCTGTGCACCCCAGACTGCTGGAGGAAGTCTGCCTCAATGTTGGAACAGGCAGACAAAAGGCCTCCCTCTTGAACATCTGTGTAACAAACAATTTATCCATAGCAATTAGTGAGGATGAGCAAAGAGTGAGGATGAGGGCAGACTCTGAAGGCCAGGAGGAAAAGGCCTCTTTGTACACCAAGCTATCTCTCCTCCCAGTGCTCTGTTTTGACAGGAAGCCTTCATTTGTGCTGCCTTTCGGGGCAGTCCAAGTTTCCTGCACTCAACCTGTCTTTGTTAGACTATTTTCCAGTGTTGAAAAAACTACTACAATTAATTCAAGGGTCCTTCTGGCAGAAAACAAGTGAGCTGAACCTAATGAAAAGATTCCAAATTGGAAAAGGTGCCTCCCTAGTTTTCCGGATGCTTGCTAAATCTAAGCACTTGTGCAAAATCACAATGCTTCCTGTCATCTAGTGCTGGTGAAACTCATCAGGTTTTGAAACCTTTGCCCTCTCCTAGTTGGGCTCTGGGTGTTTATATTTTGGGGTTTAACACAGGGCCAGGGTGCTGACCAAGAGCTCAGAGCAGAAGCTCTTTCCTTTACCATTTAGTGTCACAGCTTCACTTATGGTATCTGTGTGTGTGTGTGTGTGTGTGTGTGTGTGTGTGTGTGTGTGTGTGTGTGTGTGTGTAGGTGTGTGTCTGTGTGTGTGTCTGTGTGCATCTGTGCGTGTGTGTGCAAACACCAGTCCTGGAGCTTGAACTCAGTACCTCAGCTCTGTACCTGAGTTTCTCCTGTACAAGGATAGTGCATTACCACTTGAGCCACAAAACCACTTCAGGCTTTTTTTTTCTAGGGATGTAGTACTGAGGATTCAAACCCAGGGTTTCATACATGCAAAGCACTCTACCCCTAAGACACATTTCCAGCACTCCACTTCAGGTTTCTTTCTTTCTCTTCTTGTAGTTGGAGGAATTGATGTCTGGGACTGGATGCTCAAGTCTAGCACTCTACCACTTGAGCTACAGCGCCCCTTCAGGCTTTCTGGTGGTTCAATGGAGATAAGCATCTCAAGGAATCTCCTGCCCAGGCTGGCTTTGGACTGTGATCCTCAGCTCTCAGGATCCTGAGTAGCTAGGATGACAGGCATGAATCACCAGTACCCAGCTTCCACTTCAAGTTTCTAAGTGGTGAATAGGAGATAATATTCTCATGGGACCTTTTGTGTCTGGGATAGTTTGGAATCCAGATCATCAGCTTCCTGAGAAGGCAGGAGGACAGACCTCAGCTAAAGACACACTTTGCTCCAAGGGGGTCCTTAGCTACGAGGTAGAGCACTAGCCATGAGCCCAAGAGGAAAGTCAGTGCCTAGGCTCTAAGTTGAATGTTCATGATGGAGAAAACTAAACCAAAACAAATTATTTCTTCCTTTATTTAAGTATCATGGTTAAATACATAATAAAGTGTTAATTGAAAATTAGTCAATGTACTATGATTATTGTGTATAATTTTAATATAATCACACACTAAATACTAATGTAATTGTTACTTTTACAACATTCCATTCATATGGATGTCTAACAGAATATGTTTCTTAGGATCTCCTGCCATTTGTAGATAGCAGTACGGGATCCCAACCCTGGACCTAGGTTCCTGGTTCAGGCTGTGGCTTCACTGATAGCCTACCAAACTTCAACAATGCGAGGCCATGTACAGTTTTCGGGTCCTGTCATTTAGACACAGGATGGTCACAATGCAAAGGAAAAAAAATTGTAAAACTGCCTTCCGGAACTTCCCAGTTTTATACTTCTCCTTTTTTCCCCATCTTTTTTTTTTTTTTTTTGTCTGTTGTGGGGCCAGAAGTCTGGGTCTGGGCGCTGTACCTCAAATCTTCAGCTCAAGGCTATCGTTCTACCATTTGAGTCATAGCACCACTTCCAGCTTGTTTATGCTTATGTGGTGCTGAGGAATCGAACCCAGGGCCTTATGCATGCAAGGCAAGCACTCTACTATTGAGCCACCTTCCCAGCCCTTCACCTTTTTTTTCTTTTTGCCGGTCCCGAGATTTAAACTTGGGTCCTGGGATCTCAGGATGGGCTGTGGGTCCAGAGGTTGCACCCCAGCCTAGGATAATCAAAGCTGAGGAAGAGTTGATACAAGCTGAGTTCATGTCCCGTGCCGGGCCATTGAAAAATGAGGCCCTGGGTTGGAATTTGCACCAATTTTCTGGCAGGCCTGGTATTTGAACTCAGGGTCTAGGTAACTCTGTGGCACTGTGGGGGAGAGGAAACTCACCATCATTGAAAACAAGAAATTCAGAGCAATTTCCAGGGCCAAATTCAAGCCACGGCACTGGAAAAAATAATATTCATATATGAGATCTTTTACATACATGTGTTTACCCCATATTACATTTATTACCCTTATTTATCTATTCTTTATTTTATTATTATTACATATATAATATTTATTTCATTTATTACATCGTATCACATGGATATATTTGCACGTGGATTTTACATCATCCTTAGACCCAGGACTTTTACAGAGAAGGAAAAATATATGTCAGATGTGGCTTCTTACTCCACCTATAAACTTTTGGCCATTCTGGGATATGAACTCACAGCCCACAATGCCCAATTCATGAAAGTGTCAGTTGTAGACAAAGCCTTTGGCAAATTGAGCTGCCAGCCAGTTCTGAGGTCCTGTGATCAAGCCATAGTAGTGGCCTTGATATAGATTTAAATATAGATATAGATAGATAGATAGATAGATGTGTAGTTTTCTCTCTATATATATATATGAGAGAGAGAGACAATATGAGGATATTGAATAATATATATTGTGAATTATTAGTTATTAAATTAAGCCTCCATTTAATGAAGTATCATGGTTGAATACTTATTAAAGCATTAATGTAAAAGTATTCAGTATTCTTTAATTAGGAGAATCATACCATGGTGCTAGAATTAAAGACATAATCCAATACTTTTTGTGTGGCATTCTTTAAGAGAATCATGAAAAACTGTGGATTTAATTGTTACTTTTATAACATTCCATTAAGCACTCCCATGAATAGGAATTATTTTCTCAAGATCTCCCTCTATTTGTAGGTGTCAGTCCTGGCATTTGAACTCCAGGCCTGGGTAATTTACTTTGAAATGCAAACCATTAGTATGACACTGTGAAGATTTCAGATTGTCATGATAAAACAAAGAACAACAAGAATAAAAGAAAGCCAGGTCTCAGAGGCTCATACTTGTAATCATAGCTCCTCAGGAGGCTGGGAGTTAGAGAATGGCAGCTTGAATTCAGTCGGGACAGGAAAGATCAGGACACTCTCATTTCTAAGGGATCACAGGAATATAAAAACCCATGAGTGGGACTGAAACACAAGGGCAGAGCACCACCCTTGAAGAAAAGGAGCTCTGGGAGAGTGCCTAGGCTCATAGTACAAGCCCTGGACCTGCCAAAAAAGAAAAAGCCAGTAAATCCATGTCTCCCCATGTATGTATGCATGTATTTGTATTGGTGAAGATCCAGAGTCACTATGTTGAAAGGCACCCAGCTAGGAAATTTGCTTTGAATAGAATGATTTCATAGCACAGAGAGTGTTTTCAAGACATGCCTGTTCTGGGGCTCCCCTCACTGTTCCCAGTGTTGCCTGAGGGTTTCTGTGCACTCCAGGCTATTGGAGGAAGTCTGCCTCATGGTCTGGACAGACAGACAAAAAGGACTCATTCCTATACAGCTGTGTAACAAACAACTCCATCTGAGCCAATTAGTGAGGATGTGTGTAGGCAGAATTTGAAGGCCAGGAGGAAAAGGCCTCTTTGTACTCTAAGCTATCTCTCTCCCCAGGAAGCTTTCATTTGTGCCAACTCCTGTGGCAGGCCAAGTTCCCTGCACTTATCCTGTCTTTGTTAGATTATGTTCCAGTATTGAAATAACCTGCTACAATTAATTCATGGGTCCTTCTGGCAGTCAATAAGGGAGCTGAACCTAATGAAAAGATTCCTAATTGGCAATGGTGCCTCCCTAGGTTTCCAGAAGCTTGCTAATATAAGCATTTGTGCAAAATCCCAAAGTTTCCTGTCATCTAGGGCTGGTGAAGTGCATCAAATTGTGAAACCTTTGACTTATCCTAGTTGAGCCCTGGATGGCTAGGTTTCGGGGTTGAACACAGGGCTAGGGTGCTGACCATGAGCTCAGAAGAGAAGCTCAGTGCTTTACCACCATTTGGTGTCACAGCTTCACTTCTGGTATCTGTGTGTGTGTGTGTGTGTGTGTGTGTGTGTGTGTGTGTGTGTGTGTGTGTGCACATGCATACACTTGTCCTGGAACTTGACCTCAGGACCTGAGCATGGTTCCTGAGTTTCTCCTGTACAAAGATAGAAGTCTACCACTTGAGCCACAGGGCCACTTCAGGCTTTTTTCTAGTGATGTGGTAGTGAGGATTCAAATTCAGGGATTCATACATGCAAAGCAGTCTAACCCCTCCTCTTTAGGTTTCTTTCTTTCTTTTCTTTTCTTGTAAGTTGGAAGAGTTGAAGTCTAGGCCTGGGTGCTATCTATCCTAGAGCTCTTCAGCTAAAACCAAGCACTCTACCACTTAAGCTACAGCACCCCTTCAGGTTTTTGGTGGGTCACTGGAGAGAATTGTCCATCTCAAGGAATTTCCTGACCAGGCTGGCTTTGGACCATGATCCTCAGCTCTCAGGCTCCTGAGTAGTTAGGATGACAGGCATTAGTCACTGGTGCCTAGCTTCCATTTCAAGTTTCTAAGTGGTGAATAGGAGATAATAGTCTCATGGGAACTTTTGTGTCTGGGATAGTTTGGAACCCAGATCCTTACATCTCAGTTTCTTGAGTAGGCAGGGTGACAGACCTCAGCTACAGACGTCTAGATCATAACTCTGTTGCAAGGAGCCACGGGGAATGCACTGAAAATTTGGGGGTACTGTTCTAAGATCTCTTGCTCAAGGCTAGATCTCTACTACTGTGAACCAAACTCAGAGTTTCACAGATCAGCCCACGAGTATCTTGGATGACAGTGGTGACTGAACCAGCAGCTTCTGGTTCCGTGGAGCTGGGTTGCCGTGGTTTATTTCTGGCTAAGTCAGGTAGTATGGCAGCTGCAAGCACCAAACTCCATGCTTGTTCTGTGATGAGGTATTTGCAGTACTATACTTATATTGTTGCAGTCAGAACATTCTATTTTTTTTTTTTTTGGTGCCAATCCTGGGTCTTGAGAAAGGGTCTAGACACAGTCCTGAAGCTTTTATGCTCAAAGCGAGTGCTCGACTGCTTAAGCAACAGCACGACTTCTAGATTTTTCTGTGCACAAGGTAGTGAGGAATCGAACCCAGGGCTTTGTACGTAGTAGGTGAGCAATCTACAAATGAGCCCCATGACTGACAAGTGTATGAACACATAAATATGTAAATTGAATATGTAAATATGAATATGTAAATATGAATACATAAACATGTAGATTGGTAGATAGATAAATAGATGCATATGTATAAAACAAGAGAAAGATATCTGTATACTAGGAAATTGCATATAAATTTTACTACCGATTATTGTTATTTAAATTATTCCTTCCTTTTTTAAGTAACATGATTGAATAACTAAGAAAGTATTAATTGAAAATTAGTCAATGTAGTATAATTGTTGTGTATAATTTTATATAATCAAAAATTTAATTGTTACTTTTTTCTTTTATTTTAAATTGTGAAAATACTGTACAGAGGGTTTACAATTACATGGGCAAGATAATGGGTACATTTCTTATCAAGCATCATAGCCTCTTTTTTTGTTTCCCCCTCTATCCTTTCCCATTCTCTCCCCTCCTCCCATCCCCCCACACAATCATCCCCCAATGTCCCCCACCCCCACCACAGTTGTAAAGATCGTATTTTGACATAACGACTTATACATCTCATTGTTGCAATGGGTCCACCTGTATCCCTATTTAAATGATTTGATTTTTCCCTTCCTCTCCATAAAATACACCGACAACAAATACAGTGAAAGCAGGGGTTATTCCATGGGGGAGCAACAAAGAAATAATCTTATAAATGTGTAAGAAACAATTGCATGAAAGAAAAAAAAACATTTGAATACATATCTTAGGGTTCATTTCCCTAACATCAACTTATCTGACCTTTTCTGCTTGACTCAGACATATGCTAGTTATTGCAAATAAGGGAAACGATGGGACCTATGCTTCTTTGGGCATGGATTACTTCACTTAATATAATTTTTCCAAGTCTTTCCATTTCCTAACAAATGGGGCAATATCATTCTTTCTGATAGAGGTATAGAATTCCATTGTGTATATATACCACATTTTCTTGATCCATTCATCTACTAAGAGGGATCTGGGCTGGTTCCATATTTTAGCTATGGTAAATAATGCTGCAATAAACATAGTCATGCAGGTAGCTTTCGTGTGCTCTTGTTTGTGAAAATTTGGGTAAATGCCCAAAAGTGGGATGGCTGGGTAATAGGGAGGCTCTATGTGGAGTCTTTTGAGGAAACTCCATACTGTTTTCCAAAGTGGTTAAACAAGTTTACACTCCCACCAACAATGCAGTAAGGTTCCCTTCTGTACACATGCCCTCCAGCACCTGTTGTTATTATAGTTCGTGATTATAGCCTTTCTAACTGGGGTGAGGTGGTATCTCAATATTGTTTCGATTTGCATTTCTTTAATGGCTAGGGAGGTTGAGCATTTCTTCATGTGTCTAGATTTATTTTAGGAGGATTTAATTTTTTGAGTTCCAGGTATATTTTAGATATGAGACCCTTGTCCATTGTATGGCTACTGAAGATTTTCTCCCAATCCGTGGACAAAAAGTCCAGTACAGAAAAAGGGCACGTATAAATACATACACATATGGCAAATGTATTGATGTGAATATACATAGAGAGAGGAGAGAGGCGCATAGTCCCAGGACCCAGGCCCTGGTGTCATGCACATTAGGGGGGATCCAGCAGCGGAGTGGAGTTCAAAGAAGTGGCAGTATGGAACGACATTTGAACCTGCTCAGGCCTGCTACCCAAACTGTTACTCAGGAACCTGACATGGAGAGGATGGCGGTTTGAATCCAGTCGGGCTTCAAAGTCCCTGTTCCATGAACCTTGCAAGTTTATCTTGTTTTCTAATTTTCTGACAGAACTGCAGGGAGGCTCCAACACTTGGTTTGCCCACCAGTCCCCAGGCCTTTGGCAAGACCAACCCCGGACTCCCCGCATTAGGTCACAACCACCCCTGCTCCCTGCATTAGGTCACGACCCTCTTTGGGGCTTGACCCTTGGGCGAGACCTGCACCACCCCTCCATTAGATGGCCAGTACGGACGCCTTGGGTGGGACTAACACAGGAGCTCCGCCCCTCTGTTTGTCAGCAGGCATAGGTGCTTTGGATGACACCTGCATAGGGGCCCCGCCCTTTGACTCAGCCGCCAGTACTGGCAACCTTGAGAGATGGCCGGTGGGCTCCACCCATTAATTAGTTGATGGTGGTGGTGCCTTGGGCGACATCAGCACTGGGGCTCTGCCCCTCAGACTGCCCACCAGCAGCGGTCTTTTTGACAACATCCACACCTTGGCTCTGTCCATTCGTTCACACTCCTGCACTGCCCAGTAAGCGAGACCTGCACAAGGGTTCCACCCCTTAGTTCGCCGCCAGCACGAGCACCAGCGCTTTCAAGGAGGTTCACACCTGGAATCTGCCCCTTAGGCTGCCTAGGGCGGGACCGGCATTAGGGATCTGCCCCTTATGTAGCCCGCTGGCACTGGGGCTCTGTTCCTAATATTGCCTGCCTGCACCGCCTGCCTGGGGCAGGACCTGCACCGGGGTTCTGTCCCTTAATTCACTCACAAGCAGAGGTGTCTTAGGAGGGACTGGCAACTACACCTGGGCTCCACCCCGTAGTTCAGCCTCCAGAATCCCCTGCCTTGGAGGAGACAGCATGGGCCTCCACCCCTTGGATGGCACCTGCTGGCACTTGGGCTCCACCTATCCATTCTTGCCTGCAGGCACCAGCATCATTTGACAAGACCAGCCCCAAGGCTCCACCTCCTAGCTTGCCTGCCAGCAGAGGTGCTTGGGGTGGTTTCTGCCATGGGACTCTCTGGCAGGAGTGCCTTGGGCAGCATCTGAACTAGGGCCCCATCCCATCGGTTTGCCCACCAGTACTCACACCTTGGGCAGGAATCACCCTTTAGGTCTCCCGCCATCCCTTAGATTCAGGGCAGAACAGATGCAGGTGCCTGACTGAGCCCACCCACTTCCTCCTGCTCCCACCTGCATCACAGGACAGACTTGTGCCAGGGCCCTGCCCTTTCAGGCTTGCTGACATCTGTTTCCTGAGCCTGGTCCCACCCCATTTTTCCTGCTGCTGCTAGTATCCCGGATCCCAGGTCAGACCCACAAACCAGTGCCTTGTTCCCAGTAGGCCTTTTGCAACCCCGGTACCCCAGGCAAGACCTCCAGGCTGAGGACCCAGCAACTCTTCCTCCTCCCCGTGTTAGCCTATGAGAGTGGGAAAGCTCCAGAAGTCATTTCCTGGAAATCAGGGGATGGCCCTGTACCACAGGAAGTCATGTTGGGAACAGGCTGGGAAGCTGGAAGGTAAGACATGGGTGATCCAAGGTGCTATTGTCCTGCATGGCCTCTGAATCCTGTGGGCTTTCCTACCCAGACCCAGTGAGAACTGGTGCAGAGCCCTTGACAGAGGAATGAGGAGCTGAGCCAGCCAAGTGTGCTTTTGCACCCTTGGGGAGCGGGGCCCTCAGTAGAGATTTGTGGGTTGGGAGTAGAAGGGGGAATGGGGGCCTGCACCTGGGAACTTTGCCCCAGGAAAGGCTGCTTTGGAAGGAGCAGGCCCGGAAGGGAAGAGGTTGGAGCAAGCTCCAGGACTGGGAACTGACTCTTGATGGCCCATGGAGCATTTGCCATTCTGAGAGGGCCAGGCTGCCCAGGAGGGTTGGCATAAGTGGAAGGGGCATGAAACTTAGGACAGGGGCAGGCCAGGAATGGAGGAGGTGTCGCCGATAGGGGAAATGGAGGATCAAGGAGGGAGCAGATGGGGAGGGAGTCTTGGTGTTGTGGCTGCTGGTCCCCTATGCCCCTATGGTTAGGAGAAGCAGGAGAGGGATTGGAGGGGCAGGAGAGGCAAGAGCAGTCAGTGAGAAAGGGCTGGCCAAGCCGGGAAGAGGAAGGCAGGAGTTCTGGGCTTTCTCAATGAGAACCAACCCGGGCTGCCAGGGAGGGGCAGCAAATGGAGAGCAGGCCAACCTAGCAGTGTGGAAGGGGGAACTCGGGGCTGCTGCCATCTGCCTGGGGGGGGGGGCTAGGCCTCCAGCAGGCTTTGCTACAGTACATCTGACCATACCAGTGGGGCCACGGGGCACCAGCACCATCAGTGGGTGAGGCCTACCTCCTCCCAGCATAACATCCTGGGAAGGGGGAATGTAGGAGATAGGAAACGCTGCCCTCAACCTGTGGGTCCCTTCTGGCTCCTGAGGCCTCTCTAATTCAGACCCACTGTGGCTGACATGACCCAGCTCTGTGTGTGGCTGTGGCTGTGTGTGAGGTCATTTCCCAGGGAAATGGGCGAGCCTGCGGGATGGAACTCAAGACACATCTGGGAGCAGTGGAGGGGGGAGCCTCCCACGAGGCAGCCCAGCTTCTGGATTTCCCACACAGATCAGACTTGGTTGCATAGGGCTTGGCAGCCAAGAGGGAGCCAAGAAGGACCTGGGGATGAGTGTGGGGGGGAATCAGCTGGTGACCTCCCCAGGTGGGGTGAGGAAAGTCATCTCCAGAGGAAAGGGTTTGGGGGAGGCCGCATGCACCTGCAGAGACCACAGCAGAAACAGGCCAGGAAGGAAGAGGGAGAAACGTGAGCCCGGTGCTTGGGCCTACCCCTGCCCCACCAGGGAGTCCATCTCTCCTAGTGAGCTGTCTCCCTGGAGTGGAGGGAGGGGTGGGATTGCGCCTTTGGCTCCCTAGGTGGGGGAGGGGGCAAGGGCATGTCCCACAAGCCTTATCCAGCCATGGAGAGGTCCTTCCTGCACGGGGAAGGTGGAGAGGGAGAGCACAGTGCAGAATCAAGCCCAGGAAGGAGCAATGGAGGATGCATGGTGTACAGGGAGCACCCTTTGGCTCAGCAGTGGGTGGAGCAGGGAAGAGCTGGCGGGGGGTGGGGGGCGAGGGGGAGAGTTGTGAAAAACCCCATCTGGTGCTGGGCACAGAAGTGCAGGAAGGCTCCAGTGAGCCTCTTGTCCTAGGGGCAGGCACACTTACGGCCTGGACTGCTGGACATGCAGGAACTGGGGGCTGGAGAAACAGGAAAGGGGGGAGCAGTTAGCATCCAGGCTCCGGGGCATGGGACAGGGGGTGGGAATGGCTGGAGAGCATGAGGCCCATGGCGGCCATGGGAACAGAAGGCTGGGTGGACTCTAACTCCCACATGAGTCCTGGCACAAGGGGAGAAGGAGGGATGGGTTGGCCTGGCTCTGGAGCCAGTTCCTGGCCAAGAGTGATGGCTGGGGCATGCCCCTACATGCTGGGAGGGGATGAGGCTTCTGGGGACAGATATAAATGAACTTTCCTGTCCGTACCCAGAAGCCTTCAGGAGCCAGGGGCCAGGGATGGGATTAAATCATCTACTTGAAAAGCATTTTGTAATATCCTATAGAATATGAAATTACAAACCCAAAACATTATTTTAAATCTAAATTCTAATTTAGCCAGGTCTACTAAGTCCTACATTAGATGAACTTTGCTATTTCTCCAGGCCTAAGCTTTCGTAATACTTCATCATTTCTTTGGAATCCAACAGAATGATGCTTACTTTTTCAAATTTTTCATTGGGAATCATGAGTCATTTTGCATCTGGGAATGTTCTGTAATGAAAAGAGCATTTAAAACACAACTGAGGATTATATATGAGTTGCATGTCAATAGGAAACTTGACATCTCAAAACATAGTGACAAAATTAGCCCAAACTTCAAACTGTGTATTCCTTTCTTGTTGTTTGGTTTGTTTTATTGAGACAAAATTATGCTACCTGGTCCAGGGAAGGTATCGCTATGTAATTCCACTCTCTATTCTCTTGTCTTAGTCTCAGTGCTAGAATTTTTGTCTTGTATCACATTCTCCTACCATGGTTTGTTGGTTTATTTAATCTATATACAGACTAGCAATTCTGAACTTCTCTGATGATATTATCCATGAGACTGACTGCTTGGACTGTTTATGTACATTTTTGAAAGATGTTCTAACATTTGACACAGGATATGAGCATTTTCAGATGCACCTGCAGGGGTCTCTGATTCATTCCTCCATGGATCTGATCCCATTAATAATGATTACTTGACTCTCTTACTATCTCTAGTCCCTACGTCTGTATTAGTCCTAAACTTTTTTGAAGAAAGTTCACTTGAATATTTTCTAATATTAAAAATTATCACTTGATTCTAGTCTTACTCAGGAAATATTTTTTATTGTTTTCTAACTTTTCTATATATTCTGAGAGTTGTTTCATTTGTGTATTTGTTTGTGCACATATAAGTGCCTCTGAGTGTATGTGTATATGTATATTTGTATGTATGTATGCAAAAGCCTCAATCTCTTATTCAGCCATCTTTCTCATGACTGGTATTCCATCACCTGAGACCTTCTTCCAATTCAGCTTTTGCCTGGATAATTATAGGTAGTGTCTCAAAGCCTGTTCTTCCCAGGCAAGATATAAACTGAACTTCCCAGACTCCTTTACATCCTTATTTTTTATTTCTCCAGGAGTATCAACTTTTAAATGACAAACATTTTTGTGAGTATAAAGTCTGAGCTGTAGCCCAAATTTTTAACTCAAGAATACATATAAAGATAGATGAACATACACATTACATATCCTGAGTGTACACTGTTAAAAATGTGATCTTAAACCGGGTGGCAGTGAGATCTGAGGATGGGGTTCAAAGCCAGCCCAGCTAGGAAAGTCCCAGAGTCTCTTTTCTCCAATTAACTACCAGAATCCTGAAATGGCACTGTGGCTCAAGTGGTAGAGCACTAGCCTTGAGCTGAATAGCAGAGGGACAGTTCCCAACCCCAGAGTTTAAGCCCCACTACCATAAAAAAGAGAGAGAAAGGAAAAGAAAGAAAAAAAGAAAAAGAAAAGTGATCTTAGCCACCAGTTCATTGCTAGTATCATTCCTGCTCTCTCAACATGCCCTTTTTTTTCAGTTATGTCCATGCTCTTATATCTGACTTGCTAGGAACCAAAATTATACTTCCACTGGAATTTTCACTAATTTACATGATTAGCTACCATGATGAAAGAGATGAAAGAGCCTCATACGTCATGTTCCACTTAGTAGTAATGCTTTCTCTATATCACACTTATAGATCGAAATATTGGCCTTGGCCTTATTGTTTCAAAGTTGTCTTATTTGCAGAGTCTTCTATAGTGTTTTGAACCATTATACTTAAACACAAAACTTCTCTTTCTCCTATTATTCCTAATGTTTCTCCTAATGTTATCCTATGTGCACTTGGAAAAGAATGAACAACACCCACACTCACAAAAAAATGTTTCTGAGAACCTTCTTCCCAATTAAAATTGGGCTTAATTTACAGAGCATTTAGGAAATTTATACTTAATGTACTCCAGGATAATGTTTTCTTTCATGTTTTTTATTGTGGGTTAGTTACATAAGTAAGCTAATGAGTACATTATCTAATGAGCATTGTTAGCTCCTCTTTTATTTGTCCCCTGCTATCCCTTTTCTCTCCCCCTACACAACTTACTCCTCCCCTCCCCAAGTTGTAAAGTTTGTTCTCTACATGGTGTCTTGTTCATCTTATTGTTACAATGGATCATACTTTATCCTTGTTTCAGCATTTTGATATTTCCCTTCCCATCCCCACATTAGGAAAATGTATGTGCAAGAAGCAGATCACCAAACTCAAATACGTTGAAAAAATACCGTGGAGGATGAAAATAGAACAGAAACAAACGAACGACATAGTAGGGCTGGGAAGGTGGCTCAGTGGTATAGCGCTTGCCTTGCATGCATGAGGCCCTGGGTTCGATTCTTCAGAACCACAGAATCAAAAAGAAAAAAGCCAAAAGTGGTGCTGTGGCTCAAGTGGTAGAGTGCTAGCCTTGAGCTGAAGAGCTGAGGGACAGCGCCCAGGCCCAGAGTTCAGGACCCACCACCGGACCCCCCCAAAAAAAAGACATATTACATGTTAGATACATTAAAAATAGCAAGAAAGCAAAAAAAAAGTTGTGTCCCTATCTTGGGATTCATTTCACTTAACATCATCTTATATGGCGATATGTACATGGATAATTTTTATAAGCCATGTAAATTCCATATTTTCTCATTTCTAAGTTGTTTCTGAAAGACATGTTACCTCATGTCCAAAGATGTACTTGTGCTATTTCAATGAATCCAGAAAATATTCCTTTTTACTGGGAGCAGCACCATAGATTGTTATTGGAAGTAGATGGAAGGAACTGTTATGGGCAGTGGAAAATGATTCCAACACAGGAATTGAACATAGAGAAATGACAAAGTTCAAGATAATTTGTGCTGTTCTTTTTACTGAAAAAAAAAATAATCCAAGGCTGGAAGGAAAATCTGTCCCTGATTTTTCGAGTGTGTTCTTTACTCATATAAAACTTTTCTGTAAACTTCTAGTTGAGAGTATTACAAAAAGAAACAATATGCCATTCGCAGGCCAGCATAGAAAAAAAAACGAAATAACTTTGTTTTAAAGTGTTCTACTGCAAAGAAAGAAAGACATGGAGGTTTTAAAATGTCTTATGCATGGATATTTCACTCCTGACATGATTGTCTTGTTGCAGAAGTCCTTTATCCATTCCTTTAATCTGGTCCTGATTTTGCCATAGCAATAAAGATTCCCAAAAGCAGGATGCAGTGCGTATGATCAGCAAAAAGAGCCTTTTCTCAAACAGTGTTAAAGGATGTCCCAAAGAAATATGTGGGGTTATTTTTTTGTTTGTTTAGTTTGTGCTGGTTCTGGGGTTTGAACTCAGAGGCTGGACCCTGTTCCTGAACAATTGTCTTTCCTGCCCACCTGACCCCAAAGCTAGTACACTATTGCTTGAACAAATACTCCACTTCTGTTTTTTTGGTGTTTAATTAGAGATAAGAATTTGACAGACTTCTCTTGCCAGGGTTGGCTTTGAACTGTGATAGTAAGAAAGCCAAGTGACATCAAATATATGGACTTCTCATTTGAGAAATATTAGATGAAGTTTATTATAAAGCTGATATTTGACAATTTTTAAAAGAAGAGAATATGTCCAACAAAGAAGCCATAACAAATAACAGCAAAAGTAGGTACACTGAATCATTTTGAAATCATTTTTTCTGCTTGGGAAGATTACTATTGACTTTGTAGTTCTTTTTGGGGAAATTTAATGTCATATTTGCACTTTTGTTTATTGGTCGTGAGGCTTGGACTCTGATTCTGGGCAATGTCCCTCAGCTCTTCAGCTCCAGTTGAGTGCTTTACCACTTTAGCTACAGCACCACTTCCGAGTTTCTGGTGGTTAATTGAATATAAGAGTCTCATGGACTTTGCTGACCAGGCTGGCTTTGATCTACAATCCTCTTGTTTCAACCTCCTGAGTAGCTAGAATTACAGGCGTGAACCACCAGCACCCGGTTCATATTTGCATTTATGTGCACTTAATGACACTATGTGGACAAAGAATGGAAATTTGAATCAAATGATCTGACATTGCAGGTTTTCAAAAAAATTGAGGTAGCAATAAATATGTCCTCCTTTTCCATGTTGTTACATTAATGACTCTTACAATAGCATCCTCTGCTGTCTGCGAATGTGGACTTAGTATCAATAATTGTTAATAGGGAAATAGAGAAAGACTGATTTTTAGAAAGCAAAGAAGATCCGGTATGAAAAAACAACATAGAAATAGATACAACTTATCCCACAGAGATTAAGAACTAGCCTAAGAGATAAAGGCAATGAGGAATAAGTATAGTTGATAACTAGTTCTTCAATAAACAAAACTGGTTCTCTAGAACAGTTTCCAGTATAATTATTTATTATTATCATTTATTTCTTCCATCTGGAGTTATTTCTTCACTTCTGTCCAAACTATTAATTAGCCTGTGCTTTTTGGTGCCATAACTGAACAAAATTTTTCCAAATCTCACTTAGACTATCCTCGTTGTTATTAGCAGTGACCATTCAGAAGACTGGAATCTTTGAATTTCCAGGATTAATCCCCACCTGATATCTAAGCACATTCCTAACATTAATTGCTGTGACCTATTAGCAAACCTTTTTTTGTTTTGCTTTCAACTCAGTATTCTAATATAGGTAAAGTATATGAATTAAGGACGATTGTTAGACATAGTTGGGAAGAACAATTATATATTTCAAGTATACTTTCTTTATTTGTCATTTACTAGCTAAATGACTTTTTTTGCCAGTCCTGGGGCTTGAACTCAGGACCATGGAACTGTTCCGGAGCTTTTCCGTTTTTTTGCTCAAGTCTAGCACTCTACAACTTGAGGCGCATCACCACTTCTTTTTCTGTTTATGTGGTACTGAGGAATTGAACCCAGGGTTTCATGCATGATAAGCAATCTCTGCCATGAAGCCACATTCTCATAGCCTTAAATGACTTTCTTAAGATGGCATTACTTTTTCATTCCATTATTTTAATTTAGACTGAATGGTAGAAAAGGAAGTGGAAGCCAATACTAAGTCCAGTAAGGTTGACATTCCTATCACATCACTAAGGAAGTACAGTGTTAAGAACTGCAGGACTCAAAAGGCTGTTTCATGTAACATTATTATGGGAAAAAAAAAAACATTTAACAGTCATCTCCGACATCCAAAACATTTTGTTTCACTTTCAAGGTCAAGAGCCAAATGATTTGTTTTTCCTCTTCCCCTCCACAAATTATGCCGACATCAAATACAGTGAAAGCAGTTGTTATACTGTGGACGAGGGACATACAAAACAACAAAGAAATAATCTTATAAATGTGTTAGAAACAATGGCATGAAAGTAAAAAAAAAACATTTGAATACGTATCTTAGGGTTCATTTCCCTAACATCAACTTATCTGAACTTTTCTGCTTGACTCAGACAAATACTAGTTGTTGCAAATAAGGGAAACCATGGGACCTATGTTTCTTTGGGCCTGCCTTACTTCACTTAATATAATTTTTTTCCAATTCTTTCCATTTCCTAACAAGTGCCATTCTTTCTGATAGAGGCATAGAATTCCATTGTGTATATATACCACATTTTCTTGATGTTAGGGGAATGAACCCCAAGATAAGTATTTAAATGTTTTTTTTTCCTTTCACACAATTGTTTCTAACATATTTATAAGGTGATTTCTATGTTGCTTTGTATGTCGCTCCCCCACAGCATAACCCCTCTTTTCACTGTATTTTATGTTGGTATAATTTGTGAAGGGGAAGGGCAAAATCAAATCGTTTAACTAGGGATACAGCTGGGCCCTTTGCAACAATGAGATGTACAAGTTGTTATGTCGAAAATGAACTTTACCACTTTGGTGGGAAGGATTGGGTGGGGGGCTGGGAGAGGATGGGAAGGGATGGGAAGGGAAAACAAAAGAGGAGGCTACAATGCTTGATAAGAAATATACTCATTATCTTGCCCATGTCATTGTAACCCCTCTGTACAGTATTTTCACAATAAAAAATAAAAAAGAGCCAAAAATGGTCAGCCTTTTAGTGATTGTGTGTGATTCAAAGGAAGGCAGAAGGAGGATGTGGAAGTTGATGGTGGGAATATATGTATATTGGCTCCCTGTCAACATTTTTTTGCATTTTTAAAAAGTGTTACTGATGAATTCGCACATACATATAATTGACTATGCTATCTGCACAAGATGCAGATAAATGAAGATATTTCTTCTGGTGGATAGTCACATATATTATCAAAATCCAGTTCTGGAAACAAAAGAGACTAGCTAAAAAAGTATAAAGTATTGTTCCTAGCAAAACAAAAATGTAATATTGAAATGATTACTCCAGATTTCTTTGACATTTTATGCTGTCTCAGAATCAAAATGTTCTCTAATTCTAGTAATATCCAAGCATAAAAGAAATAATTTGAAGATATCAGTAGTTTTAGAAACAAAGGTACATAATACCTTCCTTCCTGCAGAGACATGTGATGGCAAGTATGTTTGATTGTGTTATAGTTCTCTTCTTTTTCTTCTTTATCTCAAGTGCTGCATACCTTGGCACATTATTCTGCCCTGCATCAGCTTACTGTAGGTGAGATTTACCTCTACTCTGCAATGTCAAGATGGGTCATGTGACATACTTAAACTTACAAAAATGAACCAGAAGTGGTCAAAGGTTTTATTTTTAGGGGAAGATTTCTATCCCCTTGTCACTGTCTAAGAACTAACTTCTTTTCGCTTAGCTATAAAAAAAGAATATATACAGAGGGAATCTTCTTTCTACTTATATACTGGGAGAATATAGTATGTGAAATTGAGGTAAAACTCAAACAAGGAAGAATTAAGCTAATATTAGAATATGATATTAAGATATTAGTTTCTTACCATTGTTGTTTACCTGTATGATAGTTGACTATAACACACCAAAATTTAACAAATACTGAATAAGTACTAAACAAATAGATAACACTTCCTGTTTGATGCTATTACATTTTTTAATAAGTAAGCATTATCTATGTGATCACTTGTGGGGGTAACTTTTTTATAAATGTTTTTAATCACTTTAGACCACTGTATCTAATATCCACAATCATTATCCAGACCTTGTGATTGAGATGAGGAAGAACAAAATATCTAGATTTCACCTTCTCTTTTGCTCTTCTCCTTTTTCTATTGTGAATTCTCATCCGTTCTCCAAATTCTCCTATTAATAAAGGAAGAATGACACATTGTGGATATCAAGCAAAAGGCTTCAAAGCCAGAATTTCATTCTTTCAGAAATAGATGAAGTAAATCAGAGTGGCAAGAGTAAGAATAATAACATAACTATTTTCCCTTTCTGGCTTCCATCATAGAGTCTGAACATGACTCTAAATAACTAATACACCATTTGCTTTGGCTAACTTTTTAAAAATATAGTTTTTTTAAATAAATAGAATTTTAAAAATTGAAAAGAATATTTCTAAAATAAATAGTAATTTGTTGTTTGCTTTTAGGAGGTATGAAATAAGACTGCATTAACACTGTGTGAGTTGAGAGGCTAAATTTTATCAGAATCTAAACATAATGAAAAATAGATGATTTTAAGACACACAGCTTTTAGATACATTTTTAACGTGACATACACACAGAGACATCTTTTTTCTTCTTTTCTTCTCCACACTGATTCAACTTCAACAAGCAGTTCATGTAATTCAAATAACTGTGTTTCTTTCAGAACTAGATTAGACCCAAAAATGTTAGAAGAAAAGAACCAGTATTGGGTGGTGAGTTCTTTAAAAATAGCAGTCAAATAAATATTAACCATAATTCCAAAATAATAACAATCAAATGCTCTTGAAAAGAGATTTTTAAGCAAAGTGTATAAAAAGTGATAGTTACAGAACTGTTTCAAGAGCTGCTATTTAGCATTTAAGATTTCTTGTACATAACAATGTTCTAATCAGGATTAAATGCTTTTAGGAACTAAATTTTTTTCTAGTTATATTTCATTGAAGAAATATGTTGTTCAAAATTAATGAAAGGATAACAGGTTACAATAGAAAGAATGCTTACACACTCACTGTGATAGGCAGTAAAATACCTTCCCAAAATATACATAGTCCCCATATATCTAATCCCTCAAATGTAGATTTACATTTTATATATAATTTTGTAAAACAATCACCTTTCATTACCCAAGGAACACAAATTTCAATAATTATCAGATGGGGAAAGTATACTCAAACAGGTACTTAAAAGTCCCAGCTGTAGTTCAAAGGGACATGATTAGGTAAGAACCATCAGAAATATGTAAAGATGCTACATTAGAAAATAAAGGAAAACCACCCAGATTCTGAAGTTTGTGGAAAGCAGAACAGGAAGTAAATGACTTTTTCACTAGAATCATTTGAAAAATATTTTAGCTCTGTAGATGGCTTGATTTTAATCTAGTGAGACTTCTTTTAGATTTCTGTCCTTTAGAAGTGTAAAATGAAAATAGGCATTATTCCAGCCAATTAACTTGTAGAAATTTTTTTTGCAGGAGATTTGGTTTTGTAAACTACCTAAATTTTGGCCTTTTCCTGATGCAACTACAGGGACACCACATGTCCCAGTTTCCGAGAATAAGAAAAAGTTGCCACCGGCTTTGTACACGTGTATGATGTAAATACTACTAAGGGCCTTAATTAATGACGTCTTGAAATTCTAAATAATATCTAAATAAGAAGCTCCCTAACTTTATTTTCACATTTTGGGATTACTAACTACCAAACTTATGTAGAAGGCTAGCGTAAGAATATGGAAATGAAATCTGTCTCCTAATATTATAAAGAAAATTTGTCATTTTGAGTTATAGTGTGTAAAGTAATACAAAATATGATGACAGAAACAGAAACAATTTCCTATTCTTCCTAAATTTCCAACAGAAATTAGAGAATCCAGTGAAGATATAGATTCCCAGGATGTCATAGGATGTTATAAGATCACTAGATGTTGAAAAAGAAGATAACAAAAATGGGTCCCCTGGAACAATGTGAAACAAAATCTACACCTACAGATTGTAATATAGCTAGAAAATAGTCTCCACTATGCTAAGTCTTTGATATTTTATGTTTCTTTTCACAGCAATTTTCCTCACTTAGGAAATGAATTTTTATTAATACTCAAGGGTTTGCAGTTATAACCCAGCAACTAATAAAGCTTCTAAATGTAAACAAGCATGATTCTAAGAGTAACCAAAGCTACTTGTGTTGCTATAGCTGATAAATAAGAATGATCTTGGGGAATAGTCAAACAATCTTGAAATTTTACATACCTTTTCTCTTCTCCAACATGAGAAGTCCTAGTCAAGATATGTAAAACATTAATAAAGGAATTTTATACTTTTTATTATTCACACTAAATCAGATACACTTTTCCTCTTTGCTAGCCTGACTTTGAAAGAGTCAGAACCTCACAATTATTTTATAGCAAAACGTTATTGCTTTGGCTTAGTTACTTTCCTGCTTTTGGGTGTTGCTCTCTATTATTTTGGCAACAACATAGAAAAACGATATAAATTCATTATGCTTATGTTGGATTGTTCAGTCAAGTTGTTTTCAAACAAAGTTTTCTTTTCTCTTCTTCATTGATAATTCAAGTTTATTTATTGCTTTTTAAATGATAATAAAAAAGCATGAAACTTTAACGCATATTCTCATTGAAACTGGTGAAAACAAAAGTGTATGTGATTGCTTTTTAATTGTTTTCAAGTATTTTCCTTGGCTATTTTCATTATTGCCTTTGTTCCGGTCTTCTAATCAGGAACACAGGGTTACACAAAAAGATATTCCTAAGATATAAGATGTTAGACAAAATAAAAGATGTATAATTAAAAATTTTCATCTCTTAAGAGACAGAAAAGCTCAGAAGACAT
>NW_024871704.1:0-27087 GCF_019054845.1 Dipodomys spectabilis | reverse complement strand
AAATGCTTTAAATATATTTTGGAAAGAGCATAACGAAACTGCCACTTCTAACAATTAATAACCATTAACAAAATAACTAAAAATTAATAAGTAAATAATATACTGCCTTCTAATATTCTTTAAGAGAGCCATGATATGTCTTGTGAATAAAATGCTTATGTTAGATAGACTATGCTCATGCATAATTTATTTTATTATTGGCCAATTATTTAATTTAATCAATAAAAATATATCAAATAAGATTCCATGATAAAAATGTAAATAAGTTACTTAGCAATTGTTTGTGAAAAAATAGTCATGACTTTTAAGAAACTAAATGTCTATTTCCCTACAAAGCACTGTTTTCGGTTTACAAATCTAATATTTCTACTAAGTTTAGAGATAATAATTGACATGAAAAACAAGTAACTGTACATCTTATTTCTTGAATGACTGATGTTTTAAACATTATCTTTTATTCAAATGAATACTTAGGTCTACTTTTTCAAAATAAATGTAATTTTATCTCCTTTCAGAACAAGTACTTTCTCTGCAATTAGTTGTATTAGTATATTCAGGTATTTATACGCTAAATTTTCTATGTTTGTTATGTAGATGCATGGTTTTTCTATTCACAAATGTCTAACCTGTGGGATTTTTGCTTCATTAATATAAATTATCTCTGGTTGTTGTGAAGGCTCCAGTAAGCAGTATGGTCAAAAACATTTCCTGAATTCTAAATAATAAATCTAATCATTTTTAGCCTTTGATAATATCATTCATTTTCTCTTCAGAGCAATTAAACTAAAATAAATACTACTTTTTAAACATTTCACTCATATTGTAAATAATATTAACATAGTTCACACAGAGACTAATTATTTCAAACTCACCATATTTAATGATCATCGTGTGAAGAATATAGAGAGTAGAGGGTCCTTATACTCAATAATACTTGTTGTTAAATTAAATCAAATCATATATCTGGATTTCTAATTTGGAGTTTAATCATATGGAAACAGGAACATACAAAGAAAAATGATTACTTTGGGACCATTTTCTTGTTAAAATTATGCAGCAAAAATATCTCTAAGAAATATATTTTTTAATAAAATGTTTCAACCCTTAGTTAAAGTGCATTATGCTTTCATATAAAGTTTATCTCAAAATAGAAATTCTGCAACTAATCTAATGTATGTTTTCATGAACAAAATGCTATGACTTCTAATCTTGTTACATGATTTTAATTATATTTTTGTTGTGACATGATTCCTATTTACACTTAATACTAACTTGATACAAATCATGCCCATGCACACTAACTTACATAAGATAATATTCAAACAAAATTATCTTTCTCCCTATCTCCCACAGGGAAGTGTGAGGTGTTGAAGTATATTAAATGAAAGCACTCTAAAAGAGAGTCTTTATGAAATGGAAATTTGTAACGAGAGGATGGGATCATGAGCAATTTCTACTTGGCTGAACAGGAATTCTCTTTTTACAGCACTTTCTAAACTTTTAATCACACAGGGAAATCCACAAAATTTGAAGTTCATATGAAGGAATTACATTCCTAAAATATGTGGCAACCCTGCTCAAAAGTTCGGTCTCATCACTAGTTCTTTGTGTCTGCTGGCTGACCTATTTCTCTATCATATGTTTCATATTATTAAGCATATTAATAATTCAGCTGTGAGTACACAGCAGGAGACTCCTGAAATCACTGCTATTTCTGGGTAATATTCAGGAGAGAGTTAAAAGATTATATTACTCTCCAATTCCTCCCTTTGGCCTTCAATAAACCAATTAATTGTCAAAACAATCATGTAAGATGTTAGTTTACTTTTCTCTTTTTAAGTAGGATTAAGCAAGTGTTTTTCGCAGTAAAAAATGATGACAGTAGTATCAGAATTCTGATATGAGTAACTTCTCCCTAACAAGCAATGCTCTATGGGCTGTAAATATGGAAGTCACACTTAAATTCTCTCTCTCTACAAACACTCACACAGACACAGACACAAACATACAGACACACAGACACAGACACAGACACAGACACAGACACACACACACACACACACACACACACAGCTGCCACCCAGACACATAAGAGATCAGTTCAATTCCTTGGTAATGATAGTTGATTGATGTTTGCTCCGTTGGTTTTTCTTTTTTTCAGGACCTTGCCTGGACCTACATCTTTCTCTGAAATCAAGTCCCCTGCTCTTAGTATACTGTGTCTATGTATTCATAGTATGTACCTGGCTCCTTCAGGCCAATTAATAATACCCTGAATAGAGTATCCTAAAACTTGACATTCAAGTCAAACTCCATGAATTCATACCATTATTCCGACAGACTAAAATTTATTGGATCTAGAAACCAAAAAAAACCCCACTTTGTTATATTAATAGGAATTGACCTCGTGAAAGTAGAATACTATTGATCAGGAACTGAGGTAAGAGGACAGGAATAAGTGGGAAAATGTAGAATACTGGATGTTTGTTAGAGATATAAAATCATCGTCTGTTGGATCATTTATTGTAAACTTATCCTATATTGAAAGCTCAATTTACATATACAGTTTTCCAGCTATTTGTTTACCCATCATTTCTGATCACAAATCCTCTTATGAATTTTTATAGTATCTTTGAATAAATCACATATTCAAGAGTACTATGCTCATCTTCTGAAGAGTAATTATTTTAATTAACTTTGCTTAATACTAATTTACTTGTAGCAAATACGTTAAAATGTCTCCTCTCTTTCTTTCAATGTAATAACATACATTGCATTTTATTAATGTCTCTTCATACAAGCCTGAAATCACTATTTCAAACTAACACAAACAAAAAATTAAAATAACCTGATACAACCACCACAAATCCTAAATTATGTTGAAAAAAATTAACAATATATAAAATATATCTGAGGAATTGGAAAAACAATGGCAAAATAACAACAGAAAATTCCCCTAGCTCTCTCTAATGAAACAGAGAATTAGAGTCCTAGCAGGTACTCCACTTCTAAAAAGTCACACCCAGTCAGTTATAACTATATATAGATACACAATTCAAAAGAAGATTTTATACTGTCTTCACAAGAAAACAGAAATATATGAAAAGGTGCCCAGCCAGGCAGGTGACTGCTGTGACTTTGTTGGCCAACATATTTAAAAGCACAGCTGCAGTGTGGAAATAAAAGGTCCACATGGGAAAAAAATGCAGGAACAGAAATGTACATTGGAGACAGCCACATCCATACTCAGAGACAATTCAAGATACCATTGGGCAGCCCAAACTGTCATTGGAACCACAAGTATTAACATCACAACATCTCACCACAATTGATTTCAACTCCTACACTTAATGGTCTAGACAAAAACCTAATTCCACAAAAACAAATCACAACAGAAGATCCAACCAACATATGGCAAATCAACCAAGAACATAAAGAGTCACCTATTAAGATTGTAGATCACCCAAAAGAAATCCTCCAAGTGAACAGAGCAAATCAGAAAAATACAAGAAAAGTGATGTCAAGGTAGTAAAATTCACACAGTAAATAACCAGGCATTAGAACATACAATGAGGGACCTAGAAGGTAGTTTTCAAAATACATTATAATTACTGCTGAAAATGTGATTAATGAAAAGATACAAAACCTCTACAAGGAAATTTATTGAACAAGATGCGAACAACCAAAGATTAGCAAAATAATTCATGGAGACTACAAACAGAAAAATAAATTCTGAAAAGGCAAATGGATGCCTAGTTAAAAGATATGAGAGAAGATACAGCTAAATAAACAACCCTACCAACCCCCTCATCCAAAGAAATATGTAAAGAAAGTCCATACAAGGCCTAAAACAAAGCTTTATAAAGAGATAGAAACCCTAAAAAATGACCAATTATAAAACAGGGAAATCAAAAACAAATTATAAAGTCTTCACAGCAAAAAGATGACAAAGAAGATAATCTCAGGGGTAAAAGACCAAGTAGGTCTAAGAGGAAAGAGGAAATAATCATTTAGAACAAATCCAAGAAATAAGAAATGATCTTGCCAGAATTTCATGACTCAGTTAGAAGATCAAATTTGGGGGAGATTGGTCTCAAGAAGGAGAAGAGCAGGAAACTAAATGGATGAGAAACATATTACAGAATTCTAGCAGAGAACATTCCAAACATCCAAAGAGATAGGCACATTTAGAAAAGAGAAGGCTTTAGAACACCAAACAGAATTCTAGAAGAGAACAACCCACCACCACATCATAATCCATTAGAGGATCATTAATGATCAAGGAAATGATTCTTAAAGCTGTCATAGAGAAAAGATTGATTATTTATAAAATATATACAGTCAGAATAAACACAGATTTCTTAGTTGATATGATCAAAACGAAGAGCCTGGCTTGATATATAACAAACATTAAAGGCAAACAACTATCAACAGTGAATATGGTCCCAAGCCAAACTCTCCACCACATCAGCAGGATAGAAGTTAATCAAATATATCCTACAGAGAGAAGATCAAGAAGAACAGGAACTGGTTATATAAGATGATAACTAGGTAAATATATTAAGAGTAGATGAGGCACAGCTCCTAAGAGCTCCTAAGAGAATTCACCCAAATAGATAAAATTAGAGAAAAACTGAGACATCATAACATAAATTAGCAAAATTGTGAATGTTATGAGAGTACTTTGAAAACCATATACCAATCACCTGGAGAATCCTGGAGTAATTGATGCTTTCCTATACTCGAACTGAACCAAGAAGTGATACATAAGAAATAATGAAAATGAAATGTCAATAAACAATTTCCCATAACAGAAAAATCTAGGACTCAATAGATTTACCGTGAAATTAAGGCCTGCAAAGAACTTACAATACTCAGCTCTAACACTTCAATGGAATAGAAAGAGAAATGGAATTATCAAACACAATCTATGAAGCTAGAATTAGACTCTTCCACAAATCAGCTAGGGACTCATCAAAGAAAGAGAACTATGCAATCAGCTCTTTGATAAGCATTGATGCATAACTTCTCAATACAATTCTCACCAACCAACTTCAACAATTACCAAAAAATACATGCTATGATCAAACAGTATTCATCCTAGGATACGGCTGGATTCAATATAATTGTCAATAAACATAACACACACCATCAGCAGAAGCAGGGACAAGAACCATATGATTGTTTATATGGATGTAGAAATAGCTTTTAACAAACTCCAATACCCCTTTATTATTGAAAGGAACGTATGGAACTTTCCTCAATATAATACAGAGTATGTATAGGACAAAGAGAAAATAAGCATGTACCTAACGATGGAGGCATGAAGACATTAAAATCAGGAATGAGAAAAGGATGTCCACTCTCTCTACTACTCTTCAATATAGTAGTGGACTTTCTAGCAAGGACAATAGTCAAGAGAAAAATATAAAAGGGATCCAAATATGAAGGAAGTAAAACTATCCCCTTTCACAGATGAAATGATACTTTATATAAAGGACCCTATAGCTCCCCCCCCTAAAATTTAGTAAAAGTGATGCTAATCTTCAGCAATGTAGCAGGGTATAAAACCTACAAGAATCAGTAGTTTTCCTGTGTTACCAACAATGGGAAGATCCAGGCTGAAATCCAAAAAACAACCTCATATGTATTAGCCTCAAAATCAAATCAAATCTAAGCAAAACAAAACAACAATAAAACTAGGAATTAATTAATTTAACAAAAATGTGAAAGACCTCAATTGTGAAAACTTTAAAAGCCTAAAAGCGAAACTGAAGGAGATTCAAGGAAATGGAAAGTCTTTCAATGCTCCTGGTTGGAAGAATTAACATTGTGAAAGCTGCAATACTGCCCCCAAACAATTGGCAATGCAATACACATAAACATCCCTACAATATTCTTCAATGCAATAGAGAAAGCAATCCAAATTTATTATTGAATTACAAAATTACAGTTCAAAGAGAAGGCTTAGAAATGAGCTCATAGGCCTATAGTCATCTTACACACACACACACACACACACACACACACACACACACACACACACACACACACACACACACACACACTGGAATTCTATTCACCCATCAGAAAGGATGACTGTTCACCAGTCTTAAGGAACATCAAAGCCTTGGGAAAATTATACTAAGAGAAAAGAATGCTGACTCAAGCAATATAGGTTTCATATATTCATTCATTCATGGTAGCTAGAAGGTACCTACAAATCTACAAGAGAGATTCTTCTATGGCTAGGGAGGTTGAGCATTTCTTCATGTGACTATTGGCCATCCTTTTTTCTTCTTCAGAGAAGTTTCTCTTTAAGTCATTAGCCCACTTATTTATTGGGCAGTTGTTTCTTTGAGGATTTGTTGTTGGGGGATTTAATTTTTTGAGTTCCAAGTATATTTTAGATATGAGACCCTTGTCCGTTGCCCTAGCCATAAAAGAAATGCAAATCAAAACAACATTGAGATACCACCTCACCCTTGTTAGAATGACAAAAATCTAGAACTCTAATAACAACAGATGCTGGAGGGGCTGTGGACAGAAGGGAACCTTACTTCATTTTTGGTGGGAGTGTAAACTTGTTCAACCACTTTGGAAAGCAGTATGGAGGTTCCTCAAAAGACTCCACATAGAGCTCCCCTATCACCCAGCAGTCCCACTTTTGGGCATTTACCCAAATGTTTACAAACAAGACCACACTAAAGTTACCAGCACAGCTATGTTTATTGCAGCATTATTTACCATAGCTAAGATATGGAACCAACCCAGATGCCCCTCAGTAGATGAATGGAACAAGAAAATGTGCTATATATACACAATGGAATTCTATGCCTCCATCAGAAAGAATGACATTGCCCCATTTGTTAGGAAATGGAAAGGCTTGGAAAAAATTATATTAAGTGAAGTAAGCCAAGCCCAAAGAAACATAGGACCCATGATTTCTCTTATTTGCAATATCTAGTATATGTATGAGTCAAGCAGAAAAGGTCAGATAAGGTGATGTTAGGAAAATGAACCCTAAGATATGTATTTAAATGTTTTTTTCTTTCTTGCATTTGTTTCTAACGCAATTATAAGATTATTTCTTTGTTGCTTCGTATGTCCCTCCCCCACAGTATAACCCCTTCTTTCACTGTATTTGATCTCGGTATAATTTGTGGAGGTGGAGGGGAAAAACAAGTCGTTTAAATAAGGATACAGGTCGACCTGTTGCAACAATGAGAAGTACAAGTTGTCATGTCAAAAACGAACTTTACAATTTGGGGGGGGGGAGGATTGGGTAAGGGGGGAGGGAGGATGGGAAGGGATGGGAAGGGTAAACAAAGGAAGAGGCTACAATGCTTGATAAGATATATACTCACTATCTTGCCCATGTAATTGTAACCTCTCTGTACAGTATTTTCACAATAAAAAAATAAAAATTAAAAAAAGAGAGAGATTCTTCCTCCAGTTTGAATTGCCATTATCAAGAAAACTGACAATAGCAAATGCTAACGTTGATATAGCCAAATGGGAACTTTATTACACTGTTGGTGGGAAATTAAATTTGTTCAACCATTCTGAAGTGCAGTACGGACTTTCTGCAAAAGACTAAACAGATCTCCCTATGACACAATAATTCCTCTCATGGGCAGTAATCCAATAAATAACAAACAAGCTCACATTAAAGCTACCAGTATAAGCATGTTCAGGGGCCAGGCCCAGAGTTCAAGGACTGGAAAAAAAGTTACCACTGTTGGTATTTGTTTCCCCAAATATGAACTTTTGACATAAGATACAAAATCTTTCTATTTGCAACAGTTAGAATAGGACTTACCTGTAGTGGGTGATAAAATGTCTTCTTTGTTGAATGTTAGGAAAAGCCGTAGGCAGTCCAAGAAAAGGGAGACATTTTGTTGTTGTTGTTGTTGTTGTTGTTCGAGGTGCTTGAAGCCTGGGCTTGGGCACTGTCCCTGAGCTCTTCAATTCAAGGTGAATGCTTTACCTTTTGAACCACATCGCCACTTCTAGTTTTCTGGTGGTTAAATGGAGATGAGTCTCAGGGACTTTCCTGCTCAAATTGGCTTTGAACAGCAGTCCTCAGATCTTAGCTTCCTGAGTAGCTACGATTACAGCTGTGAGCCGCTGTCACCAGGCAAAAATGGGAGATTTTTATAAAAGAAAATCCACCTCTTCACCTGTGTCTAAACCTCAGATATTACTATTAGAACACTTCATCCTCAACTCATTTGATCTGACATTTGTAAATTTTCTCTTTTCCTTCTTGTGGAAATACTGCAGTCAATGTCAACTCAACTGTGGGACTGGATCAGTTGTATGGTAATCGCTAGCACCTAAACCAAAAACATTTACATCAAAACAAATGAAACCCTCATTTCGAATAATTGCTTTCTCTTTTTATTACAAATCTGTGCTTGATTACTTCTTAATGTGATATTGGACCTCCTAACAGTGTGTTGAATTTTTCTTTCTCTTGAGCAATTGTCCTTCTTCCACATGGGTCAAATATTTAAGATTTCAAAAATTTCCATTGATAATTCATTAAGTTGACCTCGAAGAAATTGTGCATTTCTGGAATTGGTCTTCTGTGTTGTTCTTACATGCACAGGCTTTCTATGATTTATTTGTTTTATAAGGAATTCTATATTCCAATCTTTGTGTGACCAATTTTAGTCCCTCTGATCAGTCTTTCCTACCCTCTCTCAGGAGTCTTTAATTTCAGCCTGCCTCATAAAAAATATATTAGTTATCAGCTAAATGACTCCCAGCTTCAGTTTTTTGCCTGATTCATGTAGGCTGTGATAGGAGCCTTGACTTGCCTTGCTTACTGGAGTTTTTTACTTGTTTGTTTTGTTTTGTTTTTAGAGGTCTAGGATTATTAGTCAATATATTAGCTTCTCTGGGCCGCAGTGATCACCTGGACTAGAGTCAATGGGTTTTTGTCCTAATGATACAAAAACAGCTGACTAAATTCCTGTTTTAATTGTCTCAAAATGAGGCAATCTGGCATCCTTGCAAAGCCATCAATAATATTCTGCTACCACTTACAGAAATTGTCTATCAAGATGGCTTTTCAAGGTTGACTGTAAAAAATGTTTATTTCTGTGTGGGAGGACCATATAAAAATAAAAAAAAAATCACATCGTACATTATAAATACTTTAGAAACAACAGCAAGAAAAAAAACCACTTGTGTCCCTATCTTGGGGTTCAGTTAGCTTAACATCACCTTATCTATTCCTATGCACATAGCTTTTGACCTTTTCTGCTTATCCACGACATATATTAATTATTGCCAATAAGGGATACCACGTGACCGATGTTTCTTTGGACTTGGATTATTTTAGTTAATATAATTTTTCCAATCTTTCCATTCTGTAACGAATTGGGCGATGTCATTCTTTCTGATGGACGATAGAATTCCCGTACACACACACACACACACACACACACACACACACACACACACACACACACACACACACAAACTCACAATGTTTTCTTGATCCATTCATCTACTGAGGGACATAGGGGTTGGTTCCATATCTTAGCTATGGGAAATAATGCTGCAATAAACACAATTGTATTGATAATTTTCATATGGTCTTTTTCCTGACTATTTAGGTGAATGCACAAAAGTGGGATTGCTGGGTCATACGGGAGCTCTATGTGGAACCTTTCAAGGAACCTCCATACAGCTTTCCAAGTGGTTGAACAAGTTTACACTCCCACCAAGAATGAAGTAGGGTTCCCTTCTGGCCACATCCCCTCCAGCATCTGTTAATGTAAAAATGTGGAGCGCTTCTCGAATTTGCGTGTCATAGTTGCACAGGGACCATGCTAATCTTCTCTGTATTGTTCCAATTTTAGTGTATGTGCTGCTGAATTGAGCACAGAACATTTTTTATATATAAAGTGGAATTGATTTTCTTAAACTAGACATTACAACAAAAAGTAAGTTCAAAAGAATTGTTGTGAAATTTTAGAACCATGTATTTCTTACATAAGCACACATTTAAGACTAAAGTCAAGACTGATATGTCAAAAACAAAATAATTCCACATATTTGTTGTTCAACAGATGTGTAGGGAGAGGAATTCAATTATTCTCTACAAGGCACCTATCATAATGAACACTGCAGCAAGTGTTAAGTTTTTTTTTAAAGTTTTAATGTTTTAAATATGTTTAATTTTGGGAATTTGCTTATATGCCAAAATTAAGATTGTTTGGTAGGTCATATAACTTTTCTATAAAGTATTTAAGATTTATGGTAGCAGACATATACTACTAAGTATGTGCAATTCAGAGTTTATAGAAAATTTACTAATGAGAAGTTGCAAAGTCTTTGTATGAAGAAACAGTGAAGAGTTAAGACTTTGTTAACTACACAGTTTCTGTTAAAACTTTAGGGCTTCCTTACTTTATATGTTAGCGAGGAACAAAAATGATTATATAAACCATATACAGATGATGAGACGAGACATAAATAGTAATCTTAGAGGGTAAATTTAAAGACTACTCATAGCCTATAAAACTCTTGTTGAACATCATAATCTTAGCCAGTTTTAAATGTACAGGAATATGAGAAAATAGTAAAATCTAATATGTAGTACACTTCAAATACTGGAAACAATGGTATTTGGTTTTTATTTTATTAATCATTAATATTTAATTATTGGTTTTCTTTATTTGTAGCATTGTTTTCCTTGTTGTAATATAATACAACTTTTTGTAAGTCATCATTACGAGATACTTTGAGAATGTTACTGGGATGGCCATACCATTTTTTATAGGTGCATGTGAATTTACAAAGAGCAAAATTAAGAACAAAATATTGATTAAAATTTTCTCAAGTAGAGTTTGAATCAGGAGTGTTGATAAATGTCCACAAATAAATCTTAGCCCTATGCTGAAGCAGTGGTTTTACAGAGTTGAGGCCACAAAATTGAGAGATGGTTTTTGTGTTTAGGTTTTTGGTTTTGTTTCTGTTGGTTGTGGGCCTTGAACTCTGGGTCCTGTGTACTGCTCCTCAGCTCTTCATCTCAAGGCTATTGCTACCACTTGAGCCACAGCACCACTTCCATCTTTTTCTGCTTATGTGGTGCTGAGGAATGTGGTGTTGATGGGTTATCATACATCAAATACCTTCAAATGTACATGTAGAGTCTAAAGATAGCAGTATGAATATTCTCATACAGCTCTTGTTTATCTGTTATGCACTTTCACTATTATGATATTTCTCTCTTTCATTCTCTCTTATTTCCTCTCTTTCTCTTTCATGCTCCATGTCTGCTACTTAGAATTTCTGCTGGGCTACTATTATCCTTCAGGACCCACTGGGATTTTGGGAACATGATAGGGACCATCAGTTACCCTTGCATTCTTTAAGAGTTGTAAGAGTGACGTGATATTATCCTTTGCCATTCTAAATGGCAAAACAACAGATCTAGGAATTCCTGTTCACTTTTAGTACTATTACAAATTTTCCTCATAGGAATCATTGGGACGGATAAAGATACTTTTAACCTGTGTCCTAAAGGTCTTTTCCTTTTACAAGCAACCTTTTTCTTGTATTATCAGTAAGTAACAAAAACAAAGCTATCCTATGGAAAGTAGGCTGAAGTTGTTCACAGGGATGGAAAACAAGGAAGTGGGGGAAGTGAGCACAGATCCTCAGAGCAGTTTATCATGTACACTTTGTAAGAATGACAATGTGCTGGGAAGTCTAGATTAAATCACTAAACACCTGAAATATATAAATATATGTACATATATTTATATATGTATATTTATTTATACATGCATATATGTGTGTATATGCCCTTATATATGTACACATGTATATTGCTCTACATACAAATACACACATACATATACACATGTATACATGCACACATGGAGAAAGACGCATAGATACAGCCAACACAAGTTTCACTACTTGTTGAATATGCCCTAGACGGAATGGTTGGAACCAAATATGTTGAAGATATATTTGTCTCTAAGAGTTCTTTTAGCAGTTCTCTTATCTCTTAAAACTGGTAAGTTTTGACAGATTCGACTTGCAAATGCAGTACAAGTGATAGCAAATCACCCAGAAATCTCAGTAAGTATAGGTTATATGGTGTCTCCTTGCTCCCCACGGAATGCTTGCTCTTGTAGACACTCTCAACAACCAAAACAGCAGGAGAATATCCTGGTAAAAAATAAAGTTACATGGCATCTTTCATTGAGCTCTTTTCCAACAGCCAGCATCAATTCCTAAGTAATGAGTGAGTCCACAGAAGACTGGAGCTCAGGTCAACATTTAACCAACCCATGTGATAAGTCTTATGTGAGAAATGCTGACCGAGGTCTTGCATTTCCTGGCCATGAAAATAAGAAAAAGTATTTGTAATGTATTAAAATTTGAGAATAATTGGTATCCTGTCAATAAATGTGTAGAATACAATTATACCAACTGACAAAAGATGCATTTCATTTGTGTGCTTTTGGACTTGGCGAGTGATTTTAAGTGTGTCTCACAAGTAGAATCAACATAAATCAAGCCAGCATTTCTTCATTTAAGATACAAGGAAAGGATACAGGTTGACCCATTGTAGCAATGAGATGTACAAGACACTCTTTCTGGGGGGACTAAGACCACATGATGGGTTTTTCTACAACCCCATTATTCCACCAACTTTACTCCCCTCTCCTCTTCACTCTTCTAAGGGTTAAACTATTTAATTCATATACTAATCCACCTCATCACAAATTTGATTTAAAGGTTTTCTGCTCTTGTTATCAATGTTTGTTTAAGGGTTGAAATTCTGTGTGTCAAAATTTGCCTTGCATTTTGTTTGGTATTACCTACTATTCTGACATTGACCACGTGGTTTTATCATATTGGGAAAAAATATCACTTTGTCACTGGAATTCCAAAAAAAGTATAGCCGATTTTCATTTTTTAAAAACCCAAGTGCATCTTAGAACTTTAGTTTAAAAGTGTGTGTGTGAAAACATGTTCAACATAATCTAATTATAAAAACTCTGTAACAAGTTATCTTCTTCTATGTCTTTATTTTTTTTTTTGGTCCAGTCGTGGGGCCTGAAGTCTGGGCCTGGGCACTGTCCCTCAGCTCTTCAGCTCAAGGCTTGCGCTCTACCACTTGAGCCACAGCACCACTTCCGGCTTTTTTTCTTTTTGCTTATGTGGTGCTGAGGAATCGAAACCAGGGCCTCATGCATGCAAGGCAAGCGCTCTACCACTGAGCCACCTTCCCAGCCCCTTCTTCTATGTCTTGATAGTGATACTTCCTATCAAATTTACTGTTTGTTAAAAGAAAACCTTTTTTTTCAAGGGTAGTAGTAAAAGGAATGAGACCCAACTCAGCTCCTAGCCAGGTGTGATGAAAAACAAACCAGTAAGGAGGTAAGAATTGTCTTAAAATGTTTGTTCCACATATCTGTTTCTGTCCCCAGAAACTTCGAGTATAGGAGATGGTATGAGTCAGTATAACATGTGGAGGAGATGGGGACAAACAAGTCGTTTAAGGATTCAGGTGGACCTGTTGCAACAATGAGAAGTACAAAATGTCATGGCAAAACCAGCTTTACAATGTCTGTGTGGGGGGGGAGGGGGGTATGATTGGGTGGGGGGGAGGGGGGAAGCTGGGAAGGGAGGTGAAGGGTAAACAAAGGAGGAGGCTGCAATGCTTGGTAAGAAATGTATGCATTATCCTGCCCATGTAATTGTAACCCCTCTGTACAGAATGTTCTCAAATAAAGTAAAATAAAATTAAAAAAAAAAAAGACAGCTTGTGAGTAAAGTTGGTAAGTAATTCTTGACTGTGATTTAACATTAAAACTAGCATGTCATTCTCTATGTCCATCTAAAGTCGTTTCTTTAACGTCTGTGTATAATTTTGTAAGTAACTAAACAGGAGTTTTGACAATTCATCCGAGGGAGGCGGTCTTGCCCAGATCCTGCCTGGACCATCCTACCTCCACCATGGTAAACTGGACTCCTGCCTGACTCCATCACACACAGCTGATTCTTGGTAAAAGACTGATTTAGATTTACAAACTCCAACTCTTGTGGGACACTCTCTGTAAACCTTACTCATCCTGATATGAAAAAGCCAGCTATGTTGTTATACTATTGAAACATGTATAGGCCAGGAGAGCATCTCATACAATTTAGTTATCAGGTTTTCCAGGCAGACAAGCTATGCTCAAACTCTCATCCCGTCTATTGAATTTTGTCATTGCAGAGTTCTGGCAAGGACTTGTTGATCAATTCTTGGCAGGGTGCACATAAACTCCACTTGTTCTCACTGATCTCTTTGTTGCTTTAATTGGAAATGATAAATGGTTTTTGTGGCAAAGATTGCAGTTCAAAGCCAGCCCAGGTAGACAAATCCCTGAGACTCTATCCCCAACTAACCATCAAAAAGCCAGGGTAGAAGCTGGCTCAAAAATTAACCAGCCAAATGCTAAATGTGGCCCTGTGACTCAAAGTGGTAGAATGCTAGCCTCGAGCAGAATTGCTCAGGGAAAATGCTCAGGCCTTGAGTTCAAAGCCCATATCACAGCCACAAGTACTTAGATCCCAGGACAAGGTGGAAAAGAATAAGAGGAAAAGATATTACATCATCCACTTTGTGCCTGCCCTTTCAAAATTAACCAGATCCAGGTCAAAAGAAACAAGTTGAGAATCTTGTCCATCTAATGTCCATATCTGTCTAACTCATAAATGCACAGGAATTTACATTCTTGCCTTTGTTACCTGCTATTTATAGGAAATGATCAAGGTCTCTCACCAGGCCCTTAACTACTCCAATCCAGCCCTAGTTTTTGACTGGTTATAGGTTCATGATCCAAATGGAACTTTTCTGGTTTATTCCCTTGTTGTGTTTTCTGATGTCACTCATATCAACTAGTCCTGCCACCTTGTCAGCCTTTTGCCTGATCTCAGTATTTTCAAGTTTCTCTCTAACAGGATAACAGCCCTCACTCGAACCTGGGACCAAGTCAAGGACATCCGATTACTTCAGGCAGCCAGAGGCTTTGCTTACACTGCCCTGGACCGAGCACAGACTTGGACCTGAAGGCCCCAGCCCCAGTGACTATTGAACACACTCATGACAGCTGGAAGTATCCAGAAAAGACCACGACGCCCCTCCACCTTTTATACTCCAGGGTTCAAAATGATGGAATCTGCTTTGTTCTCATAACTCCATGATTCTCTTCTCTCAGCCCAATTATTTTTATGTATCCAAAGATCCTATATGAAGAACTTGCTTCTCCCCACTTGGCCCTATCATTTTATGTATCTAAAGATGGAATATGAAGGATTGACCCCCACCCTGCTGTCCCAGGCTCATACACAATACAGGCAAAATCCCAGGTATGTGTGAACTCCTTTTATGTGCAGGCAGGGCAATCCATATAATCCCAGTTGTAAACATCCCATTGTGGGCCCAACTGAAAGGCCCCCACTTTCCTTGACCTAGGGGCTTTTCATTAACCTCTACCTCCTTGCTCAGTCCTCCTATAAAAACTCAGATCCTGTTTCAGCTCCCTCACACAACCTCCAAACCTGCTTTTCCTCAATAAACAGTCCTCGTCTATTGATGATGAAGTCAGTCCTATTCCTTTTCCATTCTCCTAAATTTTCCTAACAAGGACAGGCTGTATTCTATGACACAGAAGAGAGAAAATTACTAAGCATTCATTTACAGGCTTCTGAATATTTCTGATTCTGCACACATCAATTATCTATCCATACCTATGTCCAAGTGAGAGGATTTTAAAAGAATTTAGTGTTGATTCCAATGCACTACATTAAGATATTTAGAAACAACTGAGAAACCTAAAGGTCTATACGAATTTTTGGTGGGACTGAAGGGATAGCAGAATTTGGTTTTCTATAATTTGAGCAATTTGCAAAAAGAATTGGCAAATTACAATTTACATTTGCAGCAGACTTGAAACATTAATTTTTGTGTATTGAAAGGAGCACAAGGCTCAACAATATGTCAATGCTATCCTCTTATTTATCTCTAAAAGTTTATATTCTGGTCATTTAATATTAAAACCTCAAAAAAAATTTAATCTTTAGCAAGTCGTGCAAAGGGGCTTCACTTCATATTGTCACTGTTGAATAATGTGTATGTGCATTTCAATGTACAATACATCTGGATCATTGTCAATCATTCCACTTTTTGAATTTTTATACATTTTATAGTAAAAATCGTGTACAGAGGGGTTACAGTTACATGAGTAATGTCTTCTGCATCATATTCACACATTTTAAGTGAATATCGAAGATAATTTACCTAATATTGGAAGTTTAGGAGCCGTCTTCATTTTCTGATGATATTAGCAAGAGTCAGTTTAATTATGCAGATTCCACTATGGAGTGAGCCCTTTAGTCTTCTAACTTTTCGATAAATTTAGAGTTATTTTTTATTAAAAATTAACAAACGTTTTATTTCAGTATTTGAAACGCTGCCCTAATTATTTTAAAACTTTCACATTAAGCTAGGCTGATCTTTTTTCCCATTTACCACACTAGCTCAGGTTAAGTCTCCTTTGGCTTTATTGTTTGAGAGGCCAAGGGAAGAGGGTAAACAGAAAGATGATTATTACTCAGATATCTCCTTCCTCTACTGTTTTTGCTATTCTTGTTGAGAGGAATACTAGATCAGGGAACAATAGTAATGCTTGATTTCACCATACAAGGGAGCATTCCTGGCATGTCAATTATTGTTTTTCAGAATCACTTGAACTGATTACTCTTTCCTTTTCTGTAACTGTCACCTCACTCTGGCACCCTTGGTGCAGAGGGAAGCACACTAACAGGTTTTTAGCTGTAAATTTGTATTCTATATCTTAACTTACTACTACCAAAAACATAAAGCTTTGGCTATATAAATGCAAAGGCACTGATTGTCCAATAATACCTTATAGGCAATTCTACTCAGCTCTCTCCTCCTCTCCTCTCCTCCCTTCTCTTCCCCTCATTTACTCTCCCTTCCCTTCTTCATTCCTTTTTTCTCTGTCCTCCGTAATCATCTCTAACTTCTCACTTTCTATCTTCCAGTAGCAAGTGATTTGGTTTATCAGACAACACATAAATCATTGAACAAATATTTTTCTCCTTTTTGTGATTATTTATTTTTACAAGAAGTGAGTTTTAGTAGAGCACCAGTGGCTTCCACCTAGCTACTAGTTAGGTTCAAATTTGACAATTGCAATTCCAAGCTATTCCAAATGAATAAACCTAAAAGATTCTTTTCTCCACTTGTAGTAAAAGGAAGAAATGAAGGTGTGACTCATTTGGTATAGTCCAAACACTGAGAATTAATGCCCAGATAGAGCTCAAGGCCAGTAGTTCAAAACCCAGTACCAACATAATATTAAAAAATGCATCCTTCTATTTTGAATGGGGATATTTCTCCAAAAATTCATAACCAGGACAATTTTCAAGGTCAAAGATTTTTTCAAAGGCTCTTTCATTTCTTAACCTGATTTCTCGGCTTGATTTACTTTATAGGAAATAGGAACCATTTGTTAGGAAATGGAAAGACTTGGTAAATATTATATTAAGTGAAGTAATCCAGGCCCAAAGAAACATAGGTCCCATGGTTTCCCTTATTTGCAATATCTAGTATATGTCTGAGTCAAGCAGAAAAGGTCAGATAAGTTAAACTAAAATTTTTTCATCATGTCCCTAACAAGAATCTCCAAGATTGGCCTTGATAATTCCGTCATAGAAGACTGGGTTCATGCAAATGTCAGTTATGTTTGGGGTCCAATATTTTCCACAGTTGCTTAGGTTGCAAATCTCTCACAGCACATATAGTATCTGGAAAAAGTGCTGTCTTGCTAGGCACTTAAGGTATTTTTGAGGATCACAGTTCATTGCCAGCCCAAGTAGGAAAGACCATGTGATTCTTATCTCCAATTAACCATCAGAAAACCATAAGTGACACTATGTCTGAAGTGATCGAGTTCTGGCCTTGAGCCCCATGACTGACCAAATAAAAAAGAAAGAAAAGTATATACATATATATATATATATATATATATATATATATATATGATGAGATGAATTACATTTAAATATGTATCAATATATATGATACATATTTAAACTAAACATATAATTTATTTATAGTATATTTGTATATTTATATATATAACATGTTCATATTTTATCTGTATGTTTATAAATATATTTGTAATTTATATCCAAAGAGTACATCTGAAGATTTTGGGAAATTTTAGTTTCTAAAGGATTATTACTGACCCATCATACTTTCAATTATTTTTTCCACTTATTACAATGTCTGCAGTACTAAGACTGAATGATTATGGAACAGAGCATTTGTTTTATTCCTTAAGATTTTGGATTAGAAACATCTATTTATTTGGTATGAAACCTACCAAAATGTGATCTTGAAATCACACTCCACAAACTGGACATATACATCAATTTAGTAACTTATAGGTCTCAAACTTTTATTTGAATTCTGTATCTCATATACATTCAGCTTCCCTACAAACATGCACGCATATTCATGTTCACATACATCCCCATACTCACATGACATACTAAATGTAACACTGTAATAAAAAATAACTTAATTACTGAAAAAGAACACCATCACAAATATAATTATATATCACTTTTTAAATATAATGCATAATTGAAATACTGATGAAAGTGCAGCTGGGAAGATGTTTCAAATAGAGTGCCAACCTAAAGATCACGTTTCTCAATCCAAACACCATTATTTCCATCCTTCCTTCTCCCATTAAAAAAATGAATACAGAATTCACCTACATGTTTCTTAATCATTGATTGAATAAAGAAATTGTAATATATATATATATTTATGTATATGTACACAATAATATGTTATTTAGCCACTCATGATAATGAAATACCTTCATCTTCAGGAAAATAGATAGAAATGGAAACCTTCATATTAAAGCAATAAGCCATACTGTGTAAACAAATACTAGATTTCTCACATGTAGACTCTAGTTCCAGAACATAAAATGAATGACCCACGTATAAAAGATGGAACTGATTGAGTTTGGAAAAAAGTGAATAAGGAGATGAAGAGAAATAGTGTGGAATAAATATGTTCAAATACTTCATAAGTTAGTATGATCACATAATAAAATTCCAGTTATAAAAATAGGATAATGAATTAATAAAAGGAATAAAATTTAATAAGCAACACTATGAGGACATATGTGTATAACACAATAAAATTACTTTGTGAAATTAATATTTGGTAATAAGAAGAAAAATTCATTCCAGTTGTTATAAATTCATATGTTAATTTCCTTTTTTGTCAGTTATTTCCCTGACAAAATAAAAGGAGAAATAGGCTTTGCTCATTTAGAAAGACAATCTTGTCCAATTAGCATTAAAGTATTCTAGTTAATTACTGTCAATGTGAAATTGTTCAATCAAATTCAGTATTATATTAGAATATTTCTAATGCATTCTTCAAAATATTCTCTATAGGTATGTACTTTTTGCTATTTATTGAATATGTTTTGTTTACTTAATTGCTATATACCATTTTCTGAATGGAGTTTGGTTTATGCAACTAGGATATATTATACCTGACCAGAAAATCAATTATTCAGTTTTTTTTTTTTATCAAAAATGCTTATTGTGAAATAAAGGGCTAAATCCAAATTATGTATATTTGAAGACAGTACTTGGTTAGTCCTCACATTCCTCATTCCCTTCTTGAGAATAATACACATTGTAAGGAAATTCTTAGAATGTTTTGGAGAAATAGCTTGACTTTAAACCAGTGAGTTACTCTATGCTGCATTTTGTTTACATTATATACAGAATAGCTAAATTCTTACCTTATCATTTTCCTTAGGCTTTATACTCAGGTTTAATCGCTGATGGGAGACCGATAAATATATAAACATTTTTTAACAGTGGTTAAATTTAGGTACAACTAAACTCAAGCAGATAGGCCTCATAAGTCATGAGACCATGATATCAAAATGTTAACCTATACTTACTGGTGTCATGTTATGTGATTTTGCGTATTATAAACAGTGGTTATTAGCATTTGTTTTGTAAACAACATCATTTCATGGGTTAGGAACTGAAGTGAGACATTACACTCAGAACAAAATTTAAGGAGGCACCCAAAATTAGTTACCAAGATATACATCATATAACACAATGTTTGAAAAATGCAAGCTAAAGGAAATACTTTATGAAAAATCAACAATTAAAATCAATACAGAACCAGTATGACTGATTTTTCTTTTACCCCAGTTGAAATACGGCTTGCATGATGACTTTTCTGATTTTATGCTTAGTTAGGTCTTGATATTTAGTTGGAGCAGCTATGTTCTTTCATGTATTCATTTGTTAGATCAAAGAGGAAATGAATTCCATGCCAGAATCAACATGCATTATAATGCTATAGTTGTATACTTTGCCAAAGTTTCAAATCAGCTCGAGTAGCTTGGGTCTTTTTCAGATCTAACTAAATAGGTATGCAATTTTGTCAGTACTAGAAAGATTTTGACCACCAATTATTAAAATAGTATTTTCCAGAAACTACTATTCTCTTTCATGAGATTTTTAATTTCATTTATGTAATGTGCTGATGTTTTCCTTCGAAAACCCACATTCAGTAATCTACAAACAGTGTAATTTGGAGTAGTTTAAAATTATGTACACTCATGTACACTGCTCAGATTCTATTATGTGCATATTTTGTTCTTGTTAAATCAGTGGTATTTACTATTGGACTTATTCATTGCATTTCTGAATTTTTTTAGTTTGTCATGATTTTTGTGATTTAGTACTATAGCATTTTTCCTTTTAAAGATGTGCAGATCTTTATTAATATACAGTTACATTTGTTTTAAAAAATTTGATCCAAAGGATTTGCTATATTAGGTTCATCCAGATGAATTTAATTACAAATGAGCACAACCTTATTTCTGAGAGACAGTTATAATTATAGCTCTACTCAAATTAACATGTATTTGAGGTTTTGTACTTAAAAAAAAACTGGGCCCAACATGTTTCTGTTCCTGGGGGAGTTCCACTTTCTTGGTTGTTTTTCCAGCTGTGGTGACTTTAACATATATGTGCATTTTATTTCAGGAGTTTTGTGTATATATTTTGTTTCAAATAACAGGAAGTACAAAAAAAATCCGTGATTTAGAACTTTCCCAAATAGAATTCTAAGACAGACACTGACAAGTGGGAGCGGGCAGGTCTTAGTGAAGGGGGTATCAAAATAATAGAGACATTGATTGATGTGAGTTGAATTCTGCTTCCTTTTCCTCACTATTTCCAAAGGTATTACTTCAAAGTCTTTAGTGAAAGGAAAATAATTTTGTCTGTAAGAACTCAGAATTTTTGTTTTAATTGGGACACAATTGGGAAACACTACGCATTCGTATTTTATTTTAACTCTAAAATCTTTTTTCCCTTAGTGTAAAACCACAGATGTGAATTTATAAAGTTAAAATAACACCTAGTAATTTATATAAAATGGTGCAAACTATTTTCACTTTACACTATACGCAATATTGAATGTAATAATTATAGTGTGTAAGATAGTATGTAATAATTGACTTTGTGCAAAGTCAATGATAGTGGATTTTTGTGAGATACTGAGTAATAGTAAATAATATATTTGAATAGTTTAAAAAATCCCAGTTACATCTAAAAATAACTCATAGTTTTATAAACTAATGCTGAAAAAATAAAATTGTTTATTGGAAAAACCAGAAGTTTCAAAGCTTGCTTTTTAAAAATTGACTTGGATCTGGGCTTTGTTAGCTCATTCCTGTTATCCTCGCTACTCTGGAGTCTGAGATCTGAGGATAGTTTTTCAAAGCCAGCCTGGGCAGAAAAGTCTGTGAGACTCTTATCTCCAACAAACCACCTAAAACCAGAAACTGCACTGTGTTCACGTGGTACAGTGGCAGCTGTGAGCTGAAGAGGTGAGGCAGAGTGCCCAGGTCCAGAGTTCAAGGCCCACAACCGGCAAAAAATTGACATAGAGTTTTACTTTATTAATTCATGATTTTTTATTAGTGGATGTTCAGTGAAAATGTCATTGGTTTTTATATTGTGTGTTGACATAAAATGAACCTAGTATTGTCTTAAATTAATCCAAAAAACTCTGATTCTATAACAGCATGAATTTTGTGGGTAATGGTTAAGACCAAGTTGCCTTTTTGAAAAAATATATTTATATCACACCCCCCCAAAAAAAGAGGAACAAAAGAAAATATATGCCAGAAACTTACTCTGTAAATCTTGATGGACTAATACTCTGTCAGTTTGTTTTAACATTTAATATAAAATTAAACTAATACTTGATAATATGAACCCATTTAAATTTCCTCATCCTTGTCATTTAAGATACTTTAAAAAGAAATTCAACAGGTGACAGTGTTTTTCATTACTTTTCCAAAGAAATGATCATTTCATCATTATAGTGTATAGCACAATATACCCAGAAAGCATTTGTTAAGGAAAAAAATCCCATTCTTTGGTTTGCTTCTATAAGTTTTCCTTCAGAAAAGTTTTATGAAATAGCATACTTTCATTCATAGTGCTTTCCAAAATATATCTCACAAATGCCAGCAATGAAGCACAACCTGAAACATCTGTAGGTTTTTCCACTTAGGGCGCAAAGTAATCACTTTCCATACTCCTTAGAACTAGCTGTTCACAGGCATTAATTGTTCTGTCACTTCCATGCTTTAGAAGTGCAGCATTTGACAATGGTGTACATATTAATTTGTTTACCACATCTGGTTTGTTTTCAGCAAGGACTGTCTTCATGGAAGATGGTAATAGATGAGTTTTGCAATTATATAGTTTAATAGGGCTCTATGTTGTAGATATAGAACATACATTTAAGTAACTAAATATTTAAATTAAATCCAATAAAGTATATTCCTTCAATTTTCTGGCTAAAGTGTTCAAAAATCTAGGTATTTTTAAAAGAAATATTGTATGTTGTTTCCTTGGGGAGAACGTAATTGGAAGACTTAAAATTTTCCAATGCCATGCCCATCTTAAACGAGGTAGATGTACTTGGGTTGGCATGCAAAACTTTTGGGATAGCATTAATGTTTGAATCTTGGATAGGATTTGATTGGGAATTGTGGCAGACTTTCATGGTATGGGAAAAAAACGAAAGGACATACTAGTACTTTTATCTGCTACATTGTTTTATTAGTTTATTCAAACACAAAATACACACATACAAACACACAGATATACACATATGTAGTATAAAGACGCAGTCAGTTTGCAAAAAATATTATAATAGGAATTCCATAAAATATTTAGTCTGCTGGGCACTGATTAGAATTTATAGAAATATCCAGTTGCTTCCACGCCTGGACAAGTCATTATCATTGGTGAAGATGTTGTCATTTGAATTTAGAATGCCCCAGAAAGACCTAAGTGTTAACGAAAAATGACTTTCTATTTCCTACCAGACTGTGGAGAGTACCTGAGTAGTTCTTATGGAGATTAAGTTCTTCTGCATGAAACCTATGAGACCATAGATACTCATCTACATTCTTCTTTTATCTTTTAATCATTAGGTCAAAAACTTTTCTCTGACATCCTCCCCATGTCTTGTCATTGGCCCGCAAAGCAATAAAACCAACTGAACATACACTGAAGCCTTCAAACTTGTTAATCTGAGTAAGCTTTTCTGTTTAATAAATGGACAGTATCACTTACTATGGAAGGTTATGAAGCTAATACAGAAGTCTAGTCTCCTAACAATGTAGAGTATATTAAATTGTGCTTCATTCTAAAATATCTAACTCCATTTTTTAATTTATGTTTTAGTTTCTGTTGATCCTAGGGCTTAAACTCAGGGTGTGGGTTGTGATCTCGGCCAGTGCTCGACATACAATCTAAACTGGAACTCCGTTTGCCCTGGTGGTTAATTGGAGATAAGAATCTAATGCACTTTCAAACTCGAGCTGGCTTTGAACTGGGATCTGCAGATCTCAGCCTTTTAACTAGCTAAGATTACATCCTTGAACCACCAGTGCCTAGCCACGTTGCGTATTTTGTGTAATTCCAACTTTCAAGATTGTATAGATGCTCCTACTATAATATATATATATATAAAACTTAACCCTGTTTTCACTGTATTTGATGTTGGTATAATTTGTGGAGGGGAAGGGAAAAACCAAATTGTTTAAAAAGGGATACATATGAACTCTTTGCAACAATGAGATGTACAAGATGTTATGTAGAAAAATGAAGTTTATAACTTTGGCTCTGAGTGGGGGGGAGGGTCCACACTTACACATAAGACCAAAGTGCACAAATTAATAAAAAAAAAAAACAGCATCAGAACACAGAAGGTAAAAGCAAAATAATAGAAAAACTTTCATTATCATTTCTTGGAGATCATTTTATATGATAATATTCATATAGCCATTGAGCCTTTGTGATCCTCTCCAAAGGGCATCCTCCTTTGACCTCACTGTATAAATGTTTAGAAACCCATATAATTTATCATGTCAAAGTGTAATGTTTTCTCTTTTACTATCCAAGTGTGTTTACTTGTAGAATTAGAGGTACATTCTAATACAACAAATTAGGGAAATCAGGCAACTTATATTTCTTTGAGTTTGTCTTTCTATACTTAATATAAGTTGGTTCCAAGCCTTTCCATTTCCTTATGAGTGGTCTAATATCATTCTATCTGGATCAATGGAATTGCATCATACTGAAGAGTTTCTTCATAGCAAAGGAAAAAGTTAGCAGTATATATAGAAGCAGAACAGAATGGAAGAAGATTTTTCTACCTAAGGATCAGACAAAGGTTTTCATAACTAACCCATATTTAGAGATCAAAAAGTTAAATCCAACAAAATAAACCCTCAAATAAACAAGAACCCAATTAATATATGGGATAAAGACTTAACCTCTTAGAAGAATAAGTAAGAATGAGAAATAGACAAAACTTTCTCCATTAAAGAAATGCAAATCCAAACAACAGTGAGATTCATCTCACCCCTGATGCAATATCATGAAAAAACAATCAATCACAGGTACAGATAGGGATGTGACCCAAAGGAAACTGTATTACACTGTGGGTGGGAATGTAATCTTGTTCAACCACTTTGGAAAACACCATGGAAATTGCTCACAGAACTGAATGGTGAACTACCTATGATCCAGCAATTCCACTTATGGGCATTTATCCAATAGAGCAGAAACAAGGACACACTGAAGCTACTAGCCCAATCATGTTCATTATTGTATTGTTTTCTGTAACCAAAATACGGAAAAGCCCAGATGCCTATCATTGTAAAAAGAGATCAAGAATTTTATATGTATATACAAATTATATATATATATATATAATTTTATTGATCCAATTTACAAGTATATATGTATGTATATAATGTATGTATATATGTATGTATATATGCATGTATGTATACATACATATATGTATGTATATATGTATGTATACATATACACATATATATACACAAAAATATATATACATACATAATAGAATTCTGTTCATCCATCAGAAAGAATAATATTGCACCATTCTTAAGGAAACTGAAACACTTAGAAATAATATTAAGTGAAATAAAACAGACCCAGAGAAACTTATCTAGCATGAATTTTCTTATTTGTGGTAGATACAAGGTGCCTATAAATGTAAAAGTAAACACACTAGATGATATGGAAGGAGGTACAAAGGAATTGTCTGAAGTGTCAGAGTCCATGGAGAGTGAAAATACTATAATTCTCTTAAAAGACTAAGTCAAAACCAAACAAAATAAATATCAGTAAATGTGTAATGAAAGAGAGGTCATTAGGGGGCAATGTGAGAGTGTTAGGAATTTGAAAGGGAAAGTACAGGCAAGAATCCATTGTATACTTCCCAAAATTGAAACATACAAAGCAAAGGATAGTGTGAAATTGGGGTGAAGATGTAGAAGTGGTAACACAATTCCAGGTTCATTGTACAATAAACTGCTTTGTTAAATGCCAAGTAATTCCCTAACATAATATTGAGATACATAAGGATTGGGAGGGGTGGATGAAAATGTTGAAAGGCGTGACAATGATCAAGATGCTCTGTATCCACACACTGTTTCAGTGAATGGCAACCCCTTCATACAACTAAACATAATAAAAATATTCAAAAAAATAATTATGATAGTTGAATAGAGAGTTGAACCTCAATTCAATTCCCATTTAAAAATATTTTCAATCTGGAGACTTGGAGAATAAAATTCAAATAAAATTTTATGAAACTTTTTTATCAGAATTTGTGAAATTTAAATATAAACTGCTTTGCTTTTTGTCAGCCTTTGGTCTGTTATAATAGAATATTTCAAAGTAAGTGGTTTAAAAATATCAGGAGTATATTATCCAATATCTGGGAGCTTAAACATTGGTTATAAAAATGGTAATTCAATCAATTATTTGTCTTTTTTTGGGGGGGTGCGGTCCTGGGACCCGAATTCTGGGCCTGGTTGCTGTCCCTCAGCTCTTCAGCTCAAGGCTAGCGATCTACCACTTGAGCCACAGTACCACATCTGGCTTTTTCTTTTTGTTTATGTGGTGCTGAGGAATCGAACTCAGGGCCTCATGCATGCAAGGCAAGCGCTCTACCATTGAGTCACCTTCCCAGCCCAATTCTTTGTCTTATGGGTGTCCACTTTCTGGTTCATTATAATCTATTTTCTGGACCTTCACATGGCAGAGTAATTATATTCGGCTTCTTTAATTAGGATCATTATTGCTGGGTCATCTTTGAAAGGTTCATTCTAAAGTCACCAAGCAGGGGACTAGAATCGCAACACATGTATCTGGAAGGAGTTACATCTCCCAATACACTGTGCAACTTTTTCTTTAACTCAGTGTGGTGTATCATTTGGATATTTTTTCATAGAAGATAATTACTTAAGGATAATCTTATGTCATGTGAATTATGTGAATGATTCTCCTTACAATAGGAATAATTTTAGTGATGGCAAAGTGAAGTATGATTGTTTAGTGCTCATGAAT
>NW_024871703.1:0-24966 GCF_019054845.1 Dipodomys spectabilis | reverse complement strand
GTAGCGACCTTCTTTATCTCTTCTCAGGAATTTTAATTTGAAGTCTACTTTATCTGATATTAGGATTGCAACTCCCGCCTGTTTATGGGGTCCGTTTGCTTGGTAGATTTTGTTCCAGCCTTTAACATTGAAAATGTGTTTGTTTTTACGGGCAAGATGTGACTCCTGCAGGCAGCAGATAGAAGGGTCTTGTTTTTTAATCCAACTAGACAGTCTATGTCACTTAATTGGAGAGTTCAGTCCGTTAAAATTATGAGATAGGACTGAGAGGTATTTGGGAGTTCCTGCCATGTTATCTACCTTCTTGGGGGCTGCGAAAACTGGGTTCTTCCTATGGTTCTTGGATTCTCAGTTTGGGTGCAGTTTCTTGGCCTTTATTGCGGTCTTGTTGGTTTTCTATGTGTAGGACATCTTTAAGAATCTTTTGTAGGGCTGGTTTGGTGGAGATGTATTGTTTCAATATTTCTTTGCTATGGAAGGTTTTTATTTGTCCTTCAGTTATGAAGGAGAGTTTAGCTGGGTACAGTATTCTTAGTTGATAGGTGTTTGTTTTTAGGGCATGGCATACATCATTCCAGGCTCTTCTTGCTTTGATTGTCTCTGCTGAGAAATCTGAGGTGATTCTAATTGGTTTCCCTTTATAGGTGATTACCCTTTTCTCCTTGACAGCTTTAAAGATCTTTTCCTTGTTCTGAGATGATCCTGTGTGGATTATAATGTGTCGGTGGGATTACCTATTCTGGTCTGGTGTATTTGGGGTTCTAAAGGCCTCTTGTATCTGGACAGGCCTATCTTTTTGCATGTTTGGGAAGTTCTCTGCTAGGATCCTGTTAAACAAATTTCCTAGACCATTAACTTCTATTTCTAGGTGCTCCTCTACACCCATTATCCTTAGATTAGGCCTTCTGATGGTTTCTTCCAGTTGTTGGACAGATCTCTCATATTTCGTGGACTTGTTTTGAATGGTTGTATGTTCTTTCTGTATAATATCTAGGCTGTCTTCAATCCCTGAGATTCCATCTTCTGCATGGTCTAACCTGCTGTCAAGACTCTCTACTTTGTTTTTTTATCTCTTTTCCTTCTAGTTGGTCAGCTTTGATGGCTTCAAGTTCTTTGTTGAAGCTCTGTTTTAGGTCTTGTATGAATTTCTTTACTTCCTTAATTTGGTGTTCAGTGTTTGTCCTCAAATCACTTAGTTGATTGGTTATGGTTTCTTTGGGCTCCCATTCCTTCTGTTGGGTTCCATTCAGCATTCCCTTTGTGGTCTCCCTGACTTCCTTCAGCTCTTTGTTAATGGATTCCATGAATGCCTTTAGTGATCTTTGTGTGTTCTCTACCTGGTCTCTCAATTCCTGTATTACTCTTTGATTAGATTCCTCCCATTCGTGGGATTCCTGCAGTCCTCTTTGAGTTTTCTCAGCCTGCTCATGCCATTCCTCCCTTTCTCTTTGAGTATTCTCAATTTGTTCACGCAAATCCTGTATCAGTTTTTGAGTAGCTTCCTCATGCTTATCATATTCCTGTATAAACTTCTGGGATGCCTCCTCTCTCTCCCTATCACGCTCATACAGAGTCCTTTGTACGTTGTCAAACTTCTCATTTATCATGTTTGCCAGCAGTGTTTGTAGAGCTATTTGGGAACTCTCCTCTGGATATTCATTATCTGTTCTAACCCGTGATTATCAAGATTGGGAATTGAGATACCCGAATTTGCCATTTTTCTTGTGTTTTTCTGGCTTACTCTGCCCATATGAGATGAAGATAGCACCAGTTTTGTGCTAGAACACTATCTTAAGGCAACCATCAACCAAAGTTTGCATTTGTACAGTCAATAGCCTACAGATACAATCTAGTTCAACAGGTACATCTATTCGACATCAAACAACTATATGTTAAAGGACTCTGAACCGCAGAGAAGAATTTGGAAAACCAGAAATTATTAGGGTTAGGGAGATATGTGGGTAAAAAATAGGAATAGATTGTTGTGGGGAGGCACAGGGAGAGTTAACTATGTCCTAATCACAATGCAGGAAATAGGTTGGGTAGGATGCAAGTAGAGAGAGAGAGAAAAAGAAGAAAGGGAAAGGGAATATAAAGAGACCAGAAAAAAAAATAGAAACGTAAAAATTAATGTTATTATAGAGACTAAAAGACCATCTATTTAGAGAGGAATGTGAATATGTTGAGAGAAAGGGAGGGACATGGAGGAGATTTGAAAAACTTTAAAAAAATGCTTAAAATATTATATAAGTATAAAGAGGTAGTACTGCTATTAATGAATTTAAGTCTCAGAGGTTTTGAACTGAGTAATAAGTTTGTGGATTAAGTGTGTACACAATGGGGGATAGGGTCTACTAGTTAACTACGGGTTTATCTGAGGATGTGCAGGACAAGAGTTAAGTCACATAAAGAAGAACAAAAGAGGAAAAGGTGGAAACGATAGGAAAGTGAGAAGAAAAGATCAGAAGTTCAGTAGAGCTAGACAAAAAACAAAAATATAAGTAAGAATGAAAGAAAAAGAGAAAGAAGAGAAGAAAAGAAAGGAAAACACACATTCACGTATTCCTAAAATAAAAATTATAAGAGGAGAAAAAAAAAGTTACTGAAAAACAATTATTTTTTCAGAAGAGGCAAAAATTAAAGATTAATAAAAGTTTTAGAAAAGGAAAATTTTTTTTATTTACATAAGGTAGCAAAAAACGAAAAAAAAAACAAAACAAAAAAAAGAAAAGAAGAAGAGAAAAAAAATTTCTTTGATTTTTTTTTTTTTGGGGGAGTGGTGGGAAGAGTCCTGTATCTCCCTTTTGTCTGTAACCAGAGTCTGATTGGATTCTCTGGTCAGCTTGAGGTCCTGTGGCTTGATTGGTTTCTTAAGTCAGTTTGTTGGATCAGGCAGAAAAATGCTCTGCTTTACCCAAGATTTTGAGATCCCCCTCCCAGGTTAGTTTACTGGGAGGGTGATCTGCTTTGAGAATCACAAAAGAGGGGGATGCAGTGATGAGGCGAGGTTCTGGGTAGAGTTGAGGCCTTTCAACCAACAGTAGCTTTTCCCTGGGGCTATTTTGTGAAAAAAACTCACAGCACCCAGCCTGGAGCCATTGTCAGGGTTTCTGTTTTTCAATTGATTGTGGTGGCTGCTAGAGGGAGGGGCAGCCTCTGGCTCTGGTTACCCGGTGAGGAGAGCCACTCCAATGGCTGGCGCCTGAGCTGGGTGACTTTTCCCTGGATGGAACTGTGTCTGTTAGGTCACTTCGCCGTTAAGTTCTTGTGACCTGCTAAATGACTTGTTTTATTCCAAGACCTGAGCTGGAGCTAGCCGCTCCTCCGAGCTTTGTCAGAATCCAAGATGGAGATCACCGGTGCTGGGGGGGGAGGGGTGGCCTTCCCTCCTCTGCTCCCTGAGAAGGAGTGAGGAAGTCGGGCTTCTACTCACGCCAAGTCTTGGATCCTGGGTCGTCTCTGGTCTGCAAAGTGCAGGATGAAGTTGTCCGCTCCTTGTCGGTTCTTACTGGTGTTGAGTAGAATCCGCTCGTTCGCTGCGTCTGACTCCTTCGTCCCGGACTGTGTCTCAGGTATGCCCCCGCGGCGGTGGCAGGCGCTCAGATGTGTCTGCTTGGCTTCCCCTCTCTTGACTAACTCTCTGTCCTGTGATCGCACACTTGGTGTGATTCTCTGGCTTGGGACTGTTCACTGGAACTCTGAAACTGTTTTCTATGCAAGAGCTTGTTCAGATTCCAGCTACTCCTCCGCCATCTTCCTGAAGTCTATTTTATCTGATATTAGTATTGCAACTCCCACTTGATAATGGGGGCCGTTTGCTTGGTAGATTTCGTTCCAGACTTTCATATTGAAAATGTTTTTGTTTTTATGGGCAAGACATGAATCCTGAATACAGCAGATGGAAGGATCTTGCTTTTTAATCGAACTAGACAGTCTATGTCGCTTAATTGGAGAGTTAAGTTCATTAATGTTGAGATATAGGACTGAGAGGTATTAGGGAGTTCCTGCCATTTTATCCACCTTCTTGGGGGCTAAGGCAACTGAGTTCTTCCTATGCTTCTTGGATTCTCAGTTTGGGTTTTGTTTCTTAGCCTTTATTGTGGTCTTGTTGGTTTTCTATGTGTAGGACATCTTTAAGAAACTTTTGTAGGGCTGGTATAGTGGAGATAAATTATTTCAATTTTTCTTTGCTATGGAAGGACTTTCTTTGACCTTGGGTTATGAAGGAGAGTTTAGCTGGGTATATTATTCTTGGTTGATATTTGTTTGTCATTAGGGCATGGCATACATCATTCCAAGATCTTCTTGCTTTAATTGTCTCTGCTGAGAAATCTGAGGTGATTCTAATTGGTTTCCCTTTATAGGTGATTGATCTTTTCTCCTTGACAGCTTTAAGGATGTTTTCCTTGGTCTGAATTGATCCTGCAAGGATTATACTGTGAGAGTGGGATGTCCTGTTTTGGCCAGGTCTATTTATATTTTTAAAAGCTTCTTGTATCTTAATAGGCCTATCTTTTTGCATGTTTGGGAAGTTCTATGCTAGGATCCTGTTAACCAAATTTCTTAGACCATTAACTTCTATTTCTAGGTGCTCCTCTACACCCATTATCCTCAGATTAGGCCTTCTGATGGTGTCTTCCATGTGTTGAATAGATCTAGCATATTTCTTGGATTTTTCTTGAATGGTTGTATGTTCTTTCTCTATAATATCTACGCTGTCTTCACTCCCCGAGATTCAATCTACTATCAAGATTTTCAACTTTGTTATTTATTTCTTTTCCTTCTAGTTGGTTGGCTTTGATGGCTTCCAATTCTTTGTTGGAGGTTTGTTTTAGATCTTGTATTAACTTCTTTACTTCCTTAATTTAGTGTTCAGAGTTTATTCTCGTCTCTTAATTGGTTATGGTTTCCTTGGACTCTCATTCCTTCTGTTGGGTTCCAGTTAGCATTCCCTTTGTGGACTTCCTGACTTCTTTCAGCTCTCTATTTATGGATTCCATGGATGCCGTTAGTGATCTTTGTGTATTCTCATCCCGTTCTCTCAATTTCTGTATCACTCTTTGATTAGCTTTGTTATGTTCACTCAATTCCTGTAGTTCTTTTTGAGTGTTCTCAGCCTCGTAACACCATTCATGACTTTCTCTTTGTCTCTTCTATGCCAGCTCCCACAATTCATGTCTATCTCTTTGACTGATAGCCTGCTCACACCATTTTTTTATTTCTCTTTGAGTGTTCTCAAGCTGCTCATATAATTCCTGTATCGATCTTTGAGTAGCTTACTCAGGCTCATGATATTCCTGTATTGACCTTTGGTATGTCTTCTCTCTCTCTCTCCCTATCACGCTCACACAAAGTCTTTGCAGGTTTTCAATCTTTTCATTTACCATGATTACCAGTAGTGTTTGTAGACCTTTTTGGAAACTCTCCTCTGGATTATTCATTTCCTGTTCTGTCCCCTGATTACCATGAGTGGGAGTTGAGATACCCAGACTTACCATTTTTCTTGTGTTTTTCAGGTTTGTTCTGCCCATTTGGGATGAATGTAACACCAGTTTTGCGCTAGAACACTATCTTAAGGCAAGCATCAACCAAAGTCTGCAGTTGCACAGTAAAAAGTCTGCAGATACAATCTAGTTCAACAGATATATCTATTCAACATCAAACAACTATGTATTAGTGTGCTGCGAACTGCAAAGAAGAATTTGGCAAAGCAGACATTATTAGGTTAAGGGAGATATGTGGGTAAAAATAGGAATAGAGGGATGTGGAAATGTAGAGGGAGAGTTAACTTCACTAAATCCTAATATCAAAGCGGGCAATATGTTGGATAGAATGATAGTAGAGAGAGAGAAAAAAGAGAAAAAAAGGGGCAAGAAAAAATAGAAACAAAAATTAAAAAGTAAAAGTGAAACACTTATAAATTATGCAAATTAACAATGTAATATTTAGAGAAGAATGGGGATAGGATAAGAGAAGGGGAGGGATAGAATGAGATGTGAAAATCTTAAAAATAAAAATGCTTAAAATATTATATAGGTATATAGAGGTAATAATGCTATTAAGGACTTTAAGTCTAAGAGGTATTGAACTGAGTAATAAATTTCTGGATTAAGTGTGTACAAAATGGGGGATAAGGTCTAATAATCGACTATGGGTATATCTGAGGGTGAGCAGAACAGCAATTAAGTCACACAAAGAAGAACGAAAGAGAAGAAAAAGTGAAAAGAATGAGAAACAAAGAAAGAAAGAAGGAAAGAAAGAAAGAAGAAAAGAAAGAAAGAAAAAGAAAGAAAGAAAAGGATCAAAAGTCTGTAGAGCTAAACAAAAAAAGGAATAAAAAGCAAAAAAAGAAAAAAATCACACACACACATATACCCTTAAAATGAAAAGTATAAGAGGAAGAAAAAAAGAGTTAATAAAAAAAATTTTTAAAGTTAAAAATTAAAAATTTTAAAAAGTTTTAAAAAATTATAAAATGTACAAAAAAAGAATTCTTTGATATTTTTGGGGTGGATGGGTGGATCCTGTATCTCCCTTGTGTCTATAACTGTCCCTTGTTGAGTCTCTGGTCTGCTTGTGGTGTTTGATTTTCCTGTGGCTTGGTTGGTTTCTTAAGTCAGTTTGTTTGAGCAGGCAGAAAAATGCTCTGCTTTACCCAGAATTTTGTGATCCTCCTCCCAGGCTAGTTCAACGAGAAAGAGATCTGCTTTGAGTTTTTCTATGATCTCTTAGGAATGTCATAGACATTCCTACGCTGGCTGGATTCAAATTCAGATTCTCTACATCTCAGCCTACTAAGGAGCTCAGATTACAATGAGAAGCCACTGGCACCTTCTTTCTTTTCTTCTTCATTTTTTAATCTGGAAACCTGACTTCTTAACAGGGTCATACCAGTGTTATGAATTTATAAGTTAACTACCCAATGTCCTTTATAGCTGCTTTCTCTAATAAGGATTTTCTCTCCTCCTTACCATCTGTTCATAGGTTTGAAACCAAAAGTGAGAAATGAGTGTCACAGTTTTTGGGAGCAAATGTCCACAGGACATGCCAGCTCTGCCAGTTAGCATTGAGCTACAACAATTTACTGTCTCAAGATGGGCGGACCAAAAGCTAGAGCGATCCTTATACTGTCTGCATTGCTTCTTTTGCCTACAAAACGATCTAATAATTAGGACTGTTGTGTGTCTCCAACCTTAAGTATCTAGAATACACTAGAAGCATCTTCATGCATCACTTTTCTCTAGTGCCTCTTGAGATTTAGACTACAGGTTTGTGTGGAGGGGCTCCTTGGTGAGTCCCTGAGGAAAGCCGCTTGAAACCTTTTTGGGAGATCACCCTTCAAAATCAGCCTTAGCAGGAAGTCTGTGAGACTCTTATGTCCAATAAACCACCAGAAAACCAGAAGTGGAACAGTGGCCCAGAAGGTAGGGATCGAGCTTTGAGAGAGAAAGCTGAGCAGGAGAAACAGGCTAGACCAGGCAGGAAAGCCTGGGAGGCACTTATGTCCGATTCACCACCAGATGGCTGGTAGTGGAGCTGTGGCAGTGGTAAAGCCACAGCCTTGGGAAAAACAGCTGAGGAACGCATCAGACCCTGAGTTTAAGCCATGGGATAGCCTCAAAAAATTTTTCAAAAAGAGAAGGCCACGTTTATGTATCAGTGCCCTACTTATTTATGTGTGTATATTACCTCCCTGAGTTCAAACACACTGTATGCAATGATGCTTCTTTTATTTATTTATTTATTTATTTTTCAGATATGATCCTTGCACCTACTGCATCATCCTCTTCATATCAGGACTATTGCTTTCTCTTCCAGGGTTCCAGGCCTGTGTCATTATATGATGCACACTGAAGATCTCAGCAGTCTTTATTAGCATTTTATTATGAGGACAATGCAGGAACAGTCACAAACCAGGCAGGGGAACAGAAAATAGGATTTTTTAGAAGTAACCAGTCTTCAGAAAATTAAACTTGGGGACATAAAATGGTAGCATACTTACGTAAAAACTACCATTAAGAAAAATATGAGGGGTCTGGGAATGTGGGTTAGTGAGAGAGTGCTTGCCTAGCATGCAAGAAGCCCTGGGTACGATTCCTCAGAGGCACATACACAGAAAAGGCCAGAATTGGTGTTGTGGCTCAAGTAGTAGAGTGCTACAGACAGTGCCCAGGCCTTAAGTTCAACCCAAGACCTGGCAAAGAGATACCTAGGTAGGTAGGTAGGTAGGTAGATAGGAAGAGAGAAAAGAAGAAAGAAAGAAAGAAAGAAAGAAAGAAAGAAAGAAAGAAGGAAGGAAGGAAGGAAGGAAGGAAGGAAGGAAGGAAGGAAGGAAGGAAGGAAGGAAGGAAGGAAGGAAGATGATAGATTAATGTTTGGACGTCAGGAGAAAAGAAGGGAACACTTCCCAGTCAGGAGGCCTTTTGCAGTGTGCCTTCACATAACCCCAGAGCAGGAAGACTGTCTCTTTCCCACTTCTCAGGCAACCAAGGGCCCCAGAGTCAAGAGGGCAGAGCTAGGTTCTAACTCATGTGCTTGGAGACAAAATAGAAACAGTCCTGCCTCTAGTTAGTCTGGGAATTTGCATTAATTATGTGGAGAATCAAGGAAGGAGAATGAACTGGCAGAGACAGAAGGGTCTTCAAATCTGATAGATGGAGTGTCAAAAACCCACTCCCTAAGACCAGCGAGCAGGGTTTTTTTACTCTATTCCTCCCCTCTCTAAACTGGCTCTCTATTGGTAACCTAAAGGTAGGCTGAGGCTCCCTTCACATGAGGGAGGAAGGTTAATTGGTCATTGTTTGAAGAGGCTGAGTAAAGCCTGACCCTGGTGTAACTTTATCAAATGTTGCAGGTTTTCCCCATTGCTGCTTGTGCCTGGAATAAATGAAGTGGTTTTGCAGTTCACTTCCCTGTTGAGTGTGTACATTCTGCCTCCTAATCCTGTAGGCCTGGTCTCTGCACCTAGCCTGGCTTTTGAAACTGTTTTCTGTCCTTCAATTACAGAGTTACACTGGAGTTCTTCCTGATAACAGAGCTAGGGCTTGGATCCTGAGAACTTCATTTGAATCCAGGACAGGTCAATAATGTTTCTTTCCTTCATCTATAGCTCGAGAACTCTAAGAACATTTAATGTGCAAGTAAATTCTCATCACCAAGGGAAACACAGGAAGCTCTTGAACATCTGACCTTTCAGAAGTGGAAGTGATTTTGTCATAGATTTCCTCCCTTGGCTGGCTTCACCCTGTGATCCTAAGACCTCAACCTCCTGACCTAGGGTGATGGGCATGAGCTACTTGTGCTCTGCTAGGTTCAGAACTATAATGACATTGACAATACAATTCAACTGCTTATCACAAAGGGCTTGTGGAGCATAATAAGCCTTTTAACCTTGGACTTTTAAGAACCCTATAGGACACAATATTACAATGCTACAGTCTGAGAGGATGGGCATATGTATGTGCTACACTTGAACCTTGAGCTCTGACTCCAATTCTGGTGTACATCAGTGTTCATCTTCCAAAGAATGTTCTCGTAATTAGCAAATAGGAAAAGTATTTTAATTAACCCTCACTTTTTTTTTTCCAGTTGTGAGTCTCGAACTCTAGTCTGGGCACTGACCCTGAGCCCTTCAGCTCAAGGTGAACATTCTACCACTTAATCCAAAATGCTAGATGGGTTCTTTTGGTTGTTCACTGGAGATAAGAATCTAACAGGCTTTCCTTTGGACTGTGGTCTTCAGCTCTCAGCCTCAGGAGAAGCTACTGATCCATTTATGAGTCACTGGCACCTGGCCTACTGTTTTTGACAGTCCTGGGGCTTGATTTTAGGGCCTGGGTACTCTCTCTGAGCTTCTTTTTCTCAAGGCTATCCACTTGAGCTACTCCACAGCTTCTGGCTTTTTCTGAGTATGTGGCACTGAGGATTCAAACCCTGGTATTCATGCATGCTGAGCAAGCAATTTACCACTAAGCCACATTTCTAGCCCCACCCTCACAATTTTATCCCTCACTTGCCTATCCTCAAGAAAAGGCTTCTGAGTATAAATCATCTAAAGAAAACCTGATAGGAAGGTTCCAAAGATAAATAAGACAAAGCTCATACTTGTGAGAGACTCTAATCATGTGAAGACTGTGACAAATGCTTCCATTTAATTATGTATTATGTTTCAACACTTAATAAAATATTAATGAAAATGAGTCAATGTCCTAAATTATTGGGTACAAATACTGTAATCAATAAATAAATAAATCAAAGAAAAATAAAATACAAAATCATTCTTTTTCTGGGGTGGGGGGTCCGGTTGTGTGGCTTTAACTCTGGGCCTGGGTGCTGTCCCTCAGCTCTTCAGCTCAAGGCTAGCACTCTACCATTTGAGCAACAGCGCCACTTCTGGATTTTTTCTTTTTGCTTATGAGGTGCTAAGGAATCGAACCCAGGGCCTCAGGCATGCAAGGCAAACGCTCTACCACTGATCCACCTTCATCATAATATGAAATTAACATACATATGTAAGCATACATATCATATAATACACATGTATAGAGATATTTTTTCCATTGCAGGGCCTTCATTCAGGCCCTGGGAACTCTAGCCTGAATTTCTTTCCTCATGGACAGTAAGCTTCGCCTTCACCCATGATGCAAAATAGTTACCTGGATGGTGAGTTCAAATCCTAGCAATGGCAGAAATACTGGCCCCAGTTCCAACACATTGACATAATTTTTAATGGAACCAGTTATGTTTATTCAGTTCCATACTGAATATTTTAAGAAATGTAGAATGTTGTACAGCTATTCAGTCAGAAATCCTTCTCTTACCTCCAAAGTGCTTCTCTGAGAACTACATTGTTTGTCTTTGTTCGTTTTTTATTGTAAAAATATTGTACAAGAGTAAGGTAATGAGTAAATTTCATATTGAGCATTGTTACCTCCTCCTTTGTTTTCCCCCTACCATACCTTCCTTCCCATATCCACAACTACCTCCCCCTGCTTAGGTCAGTGAGTTAGTTTTTCGTTTTTGTTTGGCACAAGGTTTGAACTCAAGTAGTAGCAAGTCTTCCCTGACATTGCTACAGATTTACCAAGACCCTGAGTTCAAATACCAGGCTAGGAAAGAAAACAAGCTGAAATTCCAAACTAGGGAGCTTTATTATTTTTTTTTAATTTAATTTAATTTTATTTGTGAACATACTGTACAGAGGAGTTACAGTTACATGGGCAGGATAATGCGTACATTTCTTACCAAGCATTGCAGCCTCCTCCTTTGTTTACCCTTCACATCCCTTCCCAGCCTCCCCCTCCCCCCCTAATCCCAATCCTTCTCCTTCCCCCCCTTTCCCCCCTTCCCACCCCTGGCACCAACGTTGTAATTTAGTTAAATATTTCTTTTTTCTTTTTCTTTTTTTTTTTTGGCCAACCATGGGGCTTGAACTCAGGTCATGGAAACTCTGCCTCAGCTTGGATCTCCCTAGGCTCGGGTGCAGCCTCCGGAACCATAGCTGATCCTAAGATCCTAGGCCCAGGGGGCTTTCTGGAAGAAAAAAAACTGGGAATCAGAAAAAGTGGCAACCTTCAGGGGGCTGGGGTTTTATTATTTTTTTCTTTGCACAGTGACCATCCTGGGTTTGAATGACATGGCTGCAAAGTAGATATGACCTGCCATTGCTGATGGCTTGTGGGCTATCAGTGAAGCCATAGGACAACCTGTGAACATAGGCCCTGGGTTCAAATCCCAGTCCTGACACCAATGGCAGGATATCACAAGAGACTCATTCTTATGCATGGGAATATCCATTGAATGAGTAGTTCATGCATCCGTCTAATCTAAAATTGGATGCAATAGTCCTAGAATGTTGATTGAGCTTAACGTATAGTTTATTAAGCATGAAAAGAATATTATTCCTTCAATGGTGGTATAATAAATACCTAAGAGTTGGTAGGAACGTAGTAGGTGTCATTCAATCATAGATAGACGGCGCTGGCACTCTTTAACAATATATATTACTTTGTATACCACCGTCTGCCTATCCATGTATCGCTGTTTTGGCCAAACCTGGGGGTCGATCTCAGTGCCTGGGAACCACTTGACAGCTTCATTGGCTAGAGGCTGCCATGCTCAAACTCAAACATTCATGAATTGGGCCTGCTAGGCCCTGAGTTCAGATCTTAGCACTGCCAGGCATGATGGAGAACACATCTAAAATCTAGATTCTATGTGATAGGATGTAAACAATGTAATAAATTGTATAAGTGTCATAAGAGTCAATACAATAAATGGGAAATAAATTAATAAAACAGGAAATAAAATGAATAAACGCACCAAACACAATATGGACTGAACATCTGAACGGAAGTATAAATCCTATTGTTAAAATGTATATAAGGAGTAACTTTTCCAGGACTGAGGCTTGAATTCAGTCCCCCTAAGAGGAGGGAATGGCGGGAGATCCTGAGATACTTGCTTCTGGACCTAGGAAGAGTCATGACATGCGATCAATCTCATCCTTGAATGAGTAGTTTGTGCATGATGCGAGTAGGAAATGATATGCAAGACTCATGTGGTATAGATTATTTGTAAAGAAGAGTTAATGAAGCATGACAATAATTATCACAGACATGAAATTAATGCATCAGAAAAGATCCAAATATAGGTACTCACAGATTGGATTTCATCACAGGTCACCATCAATCCTACTCTATACAAATATGTACTTATTTGCTTTCTACCTTCAACTTATGAATGGATGACTATTATGCTCCCCACTCTCCCCCCAAGGGGCTCAAATTCAGGTTCTGGGAATGATGAGCTCCTTTGTCGCTCACAGGCTGGTGTGCGCATCTGGACCCATTCACCAATTGGGCCTGCTAGGCCCCGAGTTCAGATCCCAGTCCTGCCAAAAGATTCATCTTCACGTCAGAAGCCAATGGTTGCATCTGTTTTCCTTTCCTGTGCAAGTCTTGGGTCTCAGCAAGGATAGAGAATGCATGGGCCACCCTGTGGTCATGGGAATAAGTTGTTATCCATGTCAGCCCAGTTATACCTGTCATCATATACATAAGAAAATACACAATACATCCATGAATAGCATACAAAATAAACACAATAAGTACACTCAATGCACGATGCAGTCCACACATGAATGTGAATATACATCCCATATTTAAATGATGCATTGAGCACTATTTTGGCCTCCCTGTGGCTCGATCTCAGTTCCTGGGAAGAGCCCATCTCCTTACTGACTCAAAGTCTGGTGTGATCACATGGACCGATTGGGCAGTTGGGCCTCCTAGGATCCGAGTTCGAAGCCCAGCACTACCAAAAATTCACCCTGATGTGAGAAGCCAGTCATTGCACCTGTTTTCCTGTGCTGTGCAAATTCTGAGTCTGAGCCAGGATGGAGAATATATAGGAAAATGATGTCAGCTTATATTTCCATAATTCATTCATCTGCAATAACAATTTGCAAGACTGGAGATGTGAAGAACTTAGACATGATTTTATTCTCATTCATTTGGAAGATTAATCTTTAGTCAACAGGAAAGTTTAAAAATGGCTTAGAATTTATTCCTAACTACCAGTTTTTATAAATGGCTTTGTACAATGGTATGTGAGTATTTTATTTTACAAAGGATAATTTTTTCTACTACCTATAAGTTTTGGAATGAGAAGAAAACTAAAATTTACTACTTAGAGGAATGTGATAGAAATAGAAGACAGATTTTATGTTTGTCACATCTCTCATCAGTACCCATATTCAAGACTTAAAGTCATATTTATTACTATGTTAGACAGAGAGGGAAAATATATAATAAGGCAACACATGATAAGGCAACTATTAGTGACACTTTAGAATGTACCTTCTTATGTGATGAAATTTACTTTATTAGCTAATATTTGGATTTGGAATATGGGAGGCTGATCTATTTAACACATTTCTGAAAGGCACCTACTGAACAACACAAATGGTGGGGGGTACTATTTCTACACTTTAATGAATGGTTGAACTTGTTTGGTATTAGTGCTGAGTACGTAAATCAACTCTATTGTAACTTGCTCGCTACACTTGAAAACCTTTTAATGTCACTATCATCTACTTGTCAAGTGTTATTTTGGTGAATATGATTTGAAAAAGTTTATTTGAAAAGGAATATACTTTCAGGAGATTAAATGTAGGTTACATTGGTTTGAGAATGACAACATTTTTAAACTACAGAACCAAGTTTTACTGAAGTACCAGTGTTTTGAAGCACTAAGGGTCTTCTCAATTAATGTTTTTCTAAATTATATTTGACCTCTAAATCAAGTTTTCCTAGTCTTGGTAGACCAATTATGGATCTATGATTCCAGAAATTATATTTTTGGCTGCACTGAAATCTTTCATTAATCATTAGGAGAGGGGTATTAAAAATAACCTTGTTCATTTGTGATTTTGTTCACTCATATGGGCTGGTCATCTGTAAATTGAAAGTTTGAATTACAGTACATTCATTCAAATTTTGTGATCTCATCTTTCATTTTAACTTGCCTTGCATTTCACAATTGATTACTGCTAATTCTTGTAAAGAATTGGGGCCCTGAAATATTATAGGAAATGAGAAATTGAGATGAGTCTTCAATTATTTTCTGTTGATATGTTGCATGGGCCTATGTGAGAAGTCATGCCCTTGTTATCTGATGATGCAGATAACTGGGACCTGGTATCCTAGGACCCGTGGGTCCTGCAGAAAAATAATAGCTTTTAGACATCATATCAGCAAAATTTGGGTATAATCAGCAAGAATGCTTCAGAAATATGGAGAAAAACACTTTGCGACCATGGAGTTAAGACAATAAACAGAGCATCAGAATAAAATCCCTTATATATTAGCAGAAAACAATACTGTTATTTTACCATGTGAATTCCGAAGACCATGAACACTTAGAAGGTATCACAAGTTTATACCGAAGATATTGCATTAATACTTTTTATATTCTAATATATATTCTAAACCTAATTATTTATATTCCAATTTATTTATGGGAATAGATGTCAATATATTTGTCAAATTATCAATTCTAGTAAGATTCACATTATGAAATTTAAAATCAGCACATATAAATATATAAGTATATATAATATAAAAATTGTTTTGCATTGTTGTGTTGTGTTTAGGGAATCAAAGGCAACTCTGTTTTAAAGTATTATTCCATTACCTCTACCTCAGTTTTTGGTAGAGTTAGACTTAAAGCTTTACCATTTGTAGATTTATAGCCTAGAGGCAAGAGGAAACACTGTGATTAAAACATTACCAATTTAAGGCCTAATATCGAGGAGAAACATATGGACTTCTCCAGGAGCTATGGAAATATTTGGTGGTAGAATGTCAGAAGTGTAAGTTCCTGCTTGGTTGGATGATAGACAGGCCAGGACAATAGGTAATCATGCATATGAACAATTTTTTTCACTTTCTTGGCTTTAGCTACTTTTGAAATGATAAGTACAATTAACAATTATGTTTTGATAAAATACCTTCCATTCTGAACAATTCTGTCTGAACTGTTCATCTCTCTATGATTCCTTGTAACTAAGATTAGCTTTGTTCCAGTAAGACAATCTATGCTTTCAGGATAAGATATTCTGGTTGGTCTGTTCCTACATGGAAGAAGGGTAAAAGTTTAGGTAGATATTTGTCCCAGCAAGACCTCATTTGGGAAATTTTAAGCTGCAGAAAGTTAGAAGTAGCTCTTAAGCAAGGCTTACTTTGAGTCCATTAGCTCCACAAAGCTAACTCAGTTGATAAATAAATACTTGAAAAGCCACCACCTTTGGACTTAGCTGTAAAGGTTTCAAAGTATGATCAAATTTAAAATGAAAATGACAAAATAGTCATTGACAAAAAAATTGTAAATGTGAGCAATCGAACAAACTATATAAGTTTTTTCCAGTATACACAGATTTTTAGAGAAATGAGATCAATAGCATTTTTAGGAACAATAAGGGTTCCTTGTTACAAAAAGACAACTATGGATACATGCCTTTATAAATATTATATCATTACGTACTTAAATTTAGAGTATACTACATGCTTCAGCAGCAGGTCTACCCAAATTACAACAATACAGAGATTAACATGGCACTTGCACAAGGATGATATAAAAATTTGTGAAGTATTCCATATTTTTCATTCTTCTGATGCAAGAAATGAAAAAAAGTTATTAAAAAGTTGATTACAAAAATACAAGTGTAACATACATGTAATTCATAGAATTAAAGGTTAGTTTGACATCAGTGTATTAAATTTTCACCTTAGAAAGGTAACCTTTACAAAACTTAAAATTAGATAACATTGCCATTTTATCCCAAAGAAATAAAATAAGAACCCAGTAAAAAAAGGAATCTTAAATTCCTTCTATGTGGAATGCAATCTGAAAGGTCACATTTATTAATGAATCTATACATGATATAACAATGTAGAATTCAAAGTATTATATCTAGGACGAATGAAATAGATTATGGACATTATACAAACATAGATATACTTTTTTCAGAAAAGCACTCGGAACATCTTTAGTTTCTATACTATTCATTCCAACAGATAAGTTAAAATTATTTCTGATTAAAAAATTCACAAACTCTGCAGGAATCATTATAGATGTATAGAAACAACTCTTGAAAACATTTTGATATCAAAGTCATGCAATTCACTTGGAAGAATACCATGGAATACATGAATTTTTATAGTAAGATATTGCTGATGCTTTGTATTGTGAAAAAACAATTTGTAGGGACACAAAAGATGGACTGGCATTTTTGAAATTTAAGAATCTTAACCAAACCATAACGACTTAGTAGAACAATTTGTACAGCCTTTGACAACTTCAAAGAGGTAGTGATACATACTTATCCTTTTGGCAATATCAAATGCAGTTTCTTCCAAGTTGTTCTCCAGACCTTGTTTGATATAATGGTTCAACAGAAGGAGATACAGAGTATCTTTGCTATTTCTATTCCCAGCAGCAAGATGCAAGGGGGTCAAGAGCCCTTTAGTTTGGGGATTGGTATCTGCATCATGATGAAATAATAAAGAAGCCACTCTGGTATTATTCCACATATAAGCACTGTGCAGGGGTGTCCAGCCATTCAGAGTTATTGCATGAATATCTGCCTTGAGCTAGCAACTCATGGACAATGTCTAAGTGTCCACTCTAAGCTTACCGATGAAGAGGGGTATACTCATCCTCATCCCTAGTATTCATCTGGGTGGCCTTTTTGGAAAGTAGTCTCCGCACCATAGTAAGCCGATAAATTTTGGCATCCCAAAGAAGAAATTTGCTTGGATCCTACTCCATTTTTTTCTTGCAATTCATACCATTCCTCACTTTTTCATCTTGTTCCTTGTCTTCATCAGAATTGCCTAACCAGAGACTTTGAGTGCCAGTGGGAATGAGATGTCCATGTATTTCCCCAATAGTTCACATTGGTTGAACTAGTCAGAAAAAACTGAATTTTTTGCATATGTATTTTCACCATGATTTATTTTCTCTTTTTCCATTTTTACTATTCTAAATTATTCTAACTGGAGAGTAGTGAATTGATAGAGAGCAGAGGAAAGATTTTCCTCAGTATTCAAAGGTACAGAGTGAAAATGAGGACCAGTGGTGTCTTCATGTGCAGCTTTTTCTAGGAATGAGAAAATAGGAAACAATGCCTTCTATGTAAATGATTTGGGAAATACCATGTTATAGTGTAAGAGAACTCACTATTCAACATATTGTCTTTAAGAGCTTTCTAGTAGCTTTCTAATGTTGGTATTCAACATTATAAAAAATGTATAATGCAGTAGTAAAATAGAAGTCCTTTGTATGACTACCTAAATTCTTGTTTTTTAAAGACACTGGTTTTCATATAAAAATAGGCCTATCTATTGTCTGCAGGTGATTTTGATGATTGAAGATGCTTAATGAGAAGTCAAAATGTATTAGTAGTCCTTTGCTGCCAATTAAATTTCACTTTTTCTTCTTGGAGAATATAATGATCAAAGCAATAGTTCAGAATCAGCAAGCAATAGTTCAGAATCATGCTTCAAGCGCAAGTGAATCACCAGTAAGTAATCCTCGATTCCATTTTCCACAAAGTTTTGTCACAGATACATTCTGCCTGCCTTCTCTAGCTGCTTTCCTAGCCTGGACCTGTTCCTTCATTGTATAGGAAAAGTGTGATTCAACTGATTTCAATCAGATCTGTTAGTAGAATTATCAAGTATTTAGATTCTTTTTTTTAAAATTATTTGTGGGGCCTGACCTGGGCACTGTCCTTGAGCTCTTCAAATCAAGGCAAGCGCTGTACCACTTGAGCCACAGCACCACTTCTGGATTTTTCTGTTTATGTGGTGCTGTTTTGGGAAATGGCAGAGCAGAAAGTGAAATGATGCAATCAAAAATGTAAAAACAAAATAAATTAGGATAATTATGGAGCAATCATGAAAGAGAGAGAGGAAAAGAGACACAGATGTGCAATGACCTAGCTAGCCACAAAATCTATGCTTCTAATCAATTACAGAGCAAACAATTTTTTATTTTTTAAAAGAGATGGAAATAGAATTTATGTATTTACTTGAAATTAGTAAATACATTTTTAGTCGCCTACATAAAGAGACATAGCTTTGACCAAATTACAGACAAGAATCTTAATCCTTGGGCTGGGAAGGTGGCTCAGGGTAGAGTGCTTGCCTTGCAGCTTACTACAGTGCAGACACTACTTTCCAAAAAGGCTACTCATATGAATACTAGGGATGAGGATGAGTATACCCCTCTTCATCAGGAAGCTTAGAGTGGACACCTAGACCTTGTCCATGAGTTGGTATCTCAAGGCAGATATTCATACAATAACTGTGAATGGCTGGACACCCCTGAACAGTGCTTATATGTGGAACATATTGCAACAGCACATACACACACACACACACACACACACACACACACACACACACACACACACACACATACACACACCCCATCAGATTTCTTCTTAAATATTTTTTGTGTATGGTCTTAAGAAGAAATCTACATTACTAACTTGAATTTCTGACAGGACAATATCATCACTGTACATCTTGCTTCTGTGCTTTCAGTTTTAAATTACTATATAAGTATGTGCATTACATAAGTATAGGAAAAAGTAGGAGCCACACGGGTGGCTCAGGTCTTTAATCCTACCTAATCAGAAAGATGAAATCTGATGATTGTGCTTTGAAACCAGACCAAGAAAAAAAAGTCCATTAGATTATGAATTGAAAGTAACCACAGAAGCTTGAAATGGAGTTGTATTATTAGCAGTAAAATGCTAGCCTTGAGAAAACTAAAACAAAATAAATAACAAATTCTGAGACAGAGCCAGGCCCTGAGTTCAAGCTATATATTAGCACCAAACTAATGAATGAATGAATGAACTAAAAATAAATTAAATGGTCACATGTGGAGAGACAGGTAAAATGTAACAACCATGGTGACTGGATTATGTATTATTTTGTAAAAAGGAAAATTATCATTTTTCCTAATCACTAATATTTTACTTGAACTTTTTTGTACAATAAACTCCGAATTTGACATGCATGTATATGTGTGTGTACATGTGCGCACATGTGTATGTATGAGTGTGTGTGTGTGTGCTCGTTTGCAATGTTGCTTGCCAATGAGGACAGAGTGAAGCTGAAAAGAGCTGTGTTGCAATGTTGTTATTTATCAGTGTTCCGTCCTGTCATTTCAGTGGAACCACCCTTCTTTACATTTTATTTGTCAAATAATAACATCATCATAATCAAAGTATTTACAACATTAAGTTAGATAAAAGAGATCACTTTCAGCTCTTTGTATATGTTAGGCAAGAAGATACACATATATTTGGGTAGTAAGTTATTGCTGTAAGATGACTGTCAGTACAAAATATGTATTTGACCTCTTAAATTGGTTATACTTTTAAGATATACTCATGGAGTGAGTTTGACTGACTTGACCAAACAGGTATTACTCTCTGGTTATTCCTGTGAAACTCAAGGTGGATAAACTCTTTCCGGATTTCTGTTGAAAATAACTTTCTTTGTAAGATCATATCTATTCACACTAAGATAATAAATCCCGTATTTTTTAGGTTTGAATATCCCATCATGTTGACTGAAAATCAGTATTGTGGATATGTTTGTTAGATACACATTGCAAAAAAAAAAAGCATGTGTCACCTCCAGATTGTGGATGCATTTGAAGTTGTATTTTACATACAAAGGTTTCTTCATTAATAGTTCTTTTGTGGGAGTAACTATCACAACTTTAACAATTAAGTCTTTTTGAATATCTTTTCCAATAGAAATAACATTCCAGAGCGAGTCTTGCAATTTCTGAAAACCCGTTGAATATTTTAGTGTTATTTCAGTTCATTGACTACACAGCTAAAGACATTTTTGAAATAAACATTGTTAAAATCTGAAAATGTAAGTGGGGATATAGGTTTTTTTTTATGCATCATTTTATGAAAAGACAGTTCTTATGAAACTAAAAGATAAAGAATAAAAGAATGGAAGTGAATTGGGTGAGCTAATTATTAGTATAACTTTGTTTTCTATTAGCGTAGTCCTTTGAAAGTACATGATGAATTTAAATTATGTCCTTTGTGACACTATGATTCAGTTATTTTTAGAATCTTTGTAGTTATAAGAGTGAATTTGTAGTATAAATAAATGTTTTTGGAAATGATTAGGATTAATCTTGTGTTTTGTTTCCTACTCCCAAGAAAATGAGTTATTTTCAACTGTTAACAGTTTACAATTGAATCTTCAGCATCATGAGAAATTTTGAACAAATATAGTATTATTTATGTCTTTTTGGGGGGAGGAGGGGGTCTGGCAGTGGGGCCTGAACTCTCGGCCTGGGCGCTGTCCCTCAGCTCTTCAGCTCAAGGATAGTGCTCTTCGACTTGAGCCACAGTGCCACTTGCGGCTTTTTTCTTTTTGCTTATGTGGTGCTGAGGAATCAAACCCAGGGCTTCACGCATGCAAGGCAAGCACTCTACCACTGAGCCACCTTCCCAGCCCTTTATGTCTTTTAAAATCAATTGTATTCACAAGTTGGAGAGGCTTTAATTCATACTTAGGTCTTGTTGTCTATGATTTTTATCCTCTCATTCCTAACATTAATGATTGGTCAGACTGCATTTTTGGGTACATGAAAGGTAAAATATTTATCTAGAGTCAAAGGTGATTTTTATATGTCTTATTTTAATAGCATTTTAAAGTAGTACCTTTCTCTCAAAATGTTGGGTATAAAAAGCAATTAAAATACTTCTAATGGTAAACAACTTAGTTGAGCTACAATGTGGAAATGATTGGTCCATAAGACCTGCAGTCTGTTTCCATCAGGAATTGGGGAGGTGATTCTTTCAGTAAGACAGTGTTAAACAAAGATAGGGTCCCCAGGCAGTCAGTGTTGAATGAAGGGATAGAATATGATTTCTGCTATTTTGACCTAGAAACCAAGAATGTTATACTTTAGCAGTTCTTTTCACCAGGGAGGTATTCATTGATTATGAACTTTGAGTATTCATATTACAGTTCCCTATTTTCTAACAAAGATAAAGTGAAATATTATGAGTGTACACAATAATTCTGGGAAATTTTCCTAGAATTAGTAGACTAAGTGCTGGTATTTTAGTCATAAAATAGAATGAGGTTAATTGATACAGTGGGAGATGAACCTCAGGCTCACACTTACCATGTGTGCAATGTTGTACTAGTAATTCCAACTCTGAGGACTTCAATATCATCGTCTGAGAATTAAAAATGTAAGTAGTTCAACTTTATGGAATTATTGTGAGGATTAAATTAGATACCATAGGTAAAGTACTTGGAAAAACAATCAATTAGCATTTGGCAAATTCTACCTGTTATTTTATCATGTGGTTAATTCTAACATCTTTTACTGTGATTTTTATTGTGTTTCTTTATGATGTGCAATGTGATGGTTTTCCCAAACTGATTCTCACAATTCACATTCCATTCAACAAAAAGAAATGTGTAACAATTCCGTTTGTTTTGCTCCTTATTAACTTTTGTTTCCATTTTATTTTATAATGAAATATGATTTCATAAATCTACTGTAGATGCAAAAATATGTTAATATATTTCTAACTGTATGTATTGTTCTATACATATACACATATAATACACAGGTTACAATGATTATTTATAACTTCTGTAACTATACAATTTACTAAATTATTAAAAACATCGACAGCTCATGCCTGGAATCCTGGTGACTCAGGAGGCTGAGATCTGACTATCATGGTTTGAAGCCATCCTGGGCAGGAAAGTCCATGAGCCTCTTATCTCCAAACAACCAACCGAAAATCAGAATTGGAACTGTGGATCAAAGTATTAGAGTGGTAGCCTTGAGAGAAAAAGCTTATGGACATCACCCAGGCTCTTAGTTCAAGAACTACAATCTACCCCCAAAAAATCTATTTAATTTACACCTGTGTAAGTAGAGTATTTCCATCACCCAAATGCACATCCATGCTCATTTGCAAGGTAACTCTGTTTTGCCTAAAGTACACTAAACATTATCACTAAAGGACCATTGGAATGTGGTTTCATTCTATCTCTCTAATGGATTTTCCCCACTCAAATACTCAAGTGTTACAATTGTTCTAATTATTAAAATCATAGCTTTTTTCTTTAATAACCCTAATATTAGAGTTTGAATTGAGTGTTTTGTTCCCCTTAAATAGGTGTTCTTACCACTTTGTCATGCCCCCAGCCCTAAGTAATCCTGATTATTTTTCAGCTAGAAAATGGCTTCCTACTTGTGCATGAACTTGGCCTCAGTCCACTTGATGTTATTCTACCTGGAATTTAGAATAACAGGTGCATGGCATTGTGTACAGAACTTTCTGTTCCATCTGGGCTTTTGCCACTATCCTCACAACATTGCACTCCCATGTAGTCACGAATTTCATAAGCTTGTCATACCTGATTTTTTTTCTAAATCTTTCATTTCCTGCAGGCTCTTGTGTAATGAATTAATTTGTGTTTTCTTGGGTTGTTTATTTCATTTGAATCTATGTGTTGAGTTGTTCCTCACTTTTCCTTTTGTTTCTTTCCCTCAAGTTCTTGCCTAAAGTGCTGAGAAACCAATTCTTCTTTCTCAAGATAGTCAGGGTGAACATTATTTATTCCAAAGCAATTTCAGTATCTATGAATGGTATACACATGCTAACCGCTGAGAAGGGTGTTTTTATTTTCATGGCAGTCTTTGGCATACACAGACAGATCATGAAATATATGAAGAAAATAAAACTACAGATGAATGCCAAGAGGAGAATAAGCTATTATTAATTGTTTGACAGAGGTTTCTCTTCTAGTGAAAGAAATATATTGCTTGATGCAGGATTTCACAAAATCATATTGCTAGGAGGAACCTAAAAAATCATCTAATACTATAGACTTGAAAGTGATGAATTGACTTCCTGAATAATTTACTTTTGGGTCAAATAAAAGCAGGCTTCCAAAAAGAGAGTCGATTTTAGAGAAACATGATGAATTTTATGTAAATATGTCCTTAGCTGATTTTGTTAATTTGTGAACTAATACAGGGAAATAAAGTACAGCAAGATAAAAAAATATAAACTTCACATTGAAATACTCATTTGTGTTTTTGTATGTGTGCATGCATGTGCGAGTACACACACGCACATGTGCATGTGTTGCAGAGCTTCTGCAAGGCAAAGGACATAGTTAGCAAGATCGATAGAAAGCCCACGGATTGGGAGATGATCTTCATTAGCCATACAATGGACAAGGGTCTCATCTAAAATATACCTGGAACTCAAAAAATTAAATCCCCCAACAACAAATCCTCAGAGAAACAACTGCCCAATAAATAAGTGGGCTAAAGACTTAAAGGGAAACTCTGAAGAGGGAAGGATGGCTGATAGACATATGAAGATATGCTCAACCTCTCTAGCTATAAAAGAAATGCAAATCAACCCAGCATTGAGATACCACCTCAGCCCAGTTAGAATGGCTATAATAAAGAATTCTAATAACAACAGATACTGGAGGACATGGGGACAGAAGGGAATCTTAGTGCATTGTTAGTGGGAGTGTAAACTTGTTCAACCACTTTGGAAAGTAGTATGGAGGTTCCTCAAAAGACTCCACATAGAGCTCCCCTATTTCCCAGCAATCCCACTTTTGGTCATTTACCCAAATTACCACAAACAAGACCATACTAAAGTTTCCAGCACATCTATGTTTATGGCAACGTTATTTATAATAGCTAAGATATGGAACCAACCCTGATGCCTCTCATTAGATGAATGGATCTAGAAAGTGTGGTAGATATACACAATGAAATTCTATGCCTGTATCAGAAAGAATAACATTGCCCCATTTGTTAGGAAATGGAAAGACTTGGAAAAAATTAAGTGAAGAAAGCCAGGCCCAAAAATATAGGTCGCATGGTTTCCCTTATTTGCAAAAACTAGTATATTTTTGAGACAAGCAGAAAAGGTAAGATAAGTTCATGTTAGGTGAAATGAACCCCAAGATAATTATTGAAATGTTTTTTTTTCTTTCTTGCAATTGTTTCTAACATATTTGTAAGATTATTTCTTTGTTGCTTTGTATGTCCCTACCCCATGGTATAAACCCCTACTTCCATTTTATTTGATATTGTTAAAATTTGTGGAGGGAATGGGCAAAACCCAACCTTTAAATATGGATACGTCGGACCCATTGCAACAATGAGCTATACAAGTCATTATGTCCAATAAGGAACTTTACAACTTTTTCTGTTGGGGGGGTGGAGAGGGGAAATGGGAAGGGATGAGAAGTGGAAACAGGAAGAGGCAACAATGCTTGGTAAGAAATGTACTCATTACCTTACCCATGTAATTGAAACCCCTCTGTACGGTATTTTGAAAAAAAAAATTTTTTA
>NW_024871702.1:0-29484 GCF_019054845.1 Dipodomys spectabilis | reverse complement strand
CAAGATCAAAATTTGAAATATAGAAAATAAAATGAAGTGTACTCTTTAGTTGACTTAAATAACTGTAAGCCCTTTTTATATCAATTTTATAATAAAATGCATGAACAAAGAAAGCAAAAGTACATTTGATAAATAGCAACAGCAAAAGCATCAGTAATTGTTTGAGTATATAAAAAAAATCGATGGAGGGGATAACAATGTTCCTTCCAAAAGAAATCTACACATTACCTTATTTATGTAACTGTAACCCCTCTGTACATTACCTTTACAATAAAATTATATTGAAATTAAAAATAAAACAAATAATAGAGCAATTAAGAATTCTTAGAAGCCATTAGTTAAAAACTTTATAAAAAAACTGTCCCAAGTACCCAAGGAATATACTTTGATGATACTATTTAAGTACTTAAACTTCAGCAGAAAAGCAAAATGTTTAACAACTGTTACAAATAAAGTAATAAATCAGAATATATTACTATAATAATCATTGAATGGATTTTTAGTGGCAGTCAAATATGTAAGAAATGAGGTAATATGCCATTCGTTTGCACTTAATAAGTGAGAAAGAATGTTCTAGGTCTTTTAAAATATATCATAAGTTTAATGAAGAAACTAGTCTGTCACGTCATATGATAAACAGATAAAGATGATATTAGAGCAAAGAATAGATTGTACTAAGTTTTGGGATGTTAATGTATGCACTTATTTTGGTTTGGGAAAATTGTGAGGATTTCAAATTGGGGTATTGTTCTTGCTAGGCTGGCATTAAGTCAGTGGTTAATTTTAGGATAAGGGTTCCCTTTCCACAAGAATATGTACCGGATCTGTCCTTTTATCTTTCCCATCATCAATGGCATAAGAGTTGCACACCAACTTGTCTAACTTCCTGTTTCCTGCAGTCCTTCCAACCTTAGTCTCTAGATAGTGCAGGATGGTGGAAATGATCCAATGCATCCAACTATAGATTGAGAAGGAACCCCACTAAAATTTGTCCTAGTTTCTGTTCTCAAGCCTCCTAAGTAATTAAGAGTACAGATTGGAGCCCCTGGTGCCAAACAGTAACAGTATTTTCAAAGCAATTAGACATTTATATAACAGGCTTGTGATTACCTCAGGAAAAGAATAAAAGAGCAGTGAAGCATAGAGGACAGACAAAATTTTAGCTAGCTACACAGAGAGTGAATCAGTTTAGCTAGCTACTCGGGAGACAGAGATCAGAAGACTACTGTTCAAAGCCAGTCCAATCATGAAAAAACATGTGATTATCTCAAAATAAAACCAGAAGTGCAGCAGTGGCTCAAGTGGTAGACCACTACCTTGGGCATAGATGCTTAGAGCAGGAATGATGAATGCATGCACGAGCACATGAACATACACGTGTGTGTACAGGCACGTGTGTGCACACACACAAATGAGTATTTCAATGCAGAGTAGTTCATTTTTTTACCTTGCTGTACTTTATTTCCCAGTATTAGTTCACAAATTAACAAAATCAGCTAAGCACCTATTTACATACAACTCATCATGTTTCTCTCAAGTCTACTCTCTTTTTGGCAACCTGCTCTTATTTGACCCAAAAGTAAATTATTCAGGAGATCAATTCATCCCCCTCAACTCTGTAATGTTAGATGATTGTTTAAGTTCTTCCTAGCAATGTAATTTTGTGAAATCATGCATCAAGCAGCATATTTCTTTCATGAAATGGGAAACCTCTGGAAAAAAATAAACTATAAATTTTACTCCTTCTGGCAAGCATCTGGAAATTTATTATCTTCATATAATCCATGATATGTCTGTGTATGCCAAAAACAGCTGTGAAAATAAAAAGACCCTTCTAAGCACATAGAATTCATATACCATTAATAGGTGTGAAGTTTTTTTTTTATTATTCTGAAAATACCATACAGAGGAGTTACAATTACATGGGCAAGATAATGAGTACATGTCTTATCAAGCATTGTTGCCTCCTCCTTTGTTTCCCCTTCCTATCCCTTTCCATCTCACCCCTCCTGACCCCCCCCGTTATGCCCTGCCTTGCGAAAATTTTAAAGTTCATTTTTCGACATAACGTCGTGTACATCTCATTGTTACAGTGGGTCCAACTCTATCCCTGTTTAAACAATTTGTTTTTCCCTTCCCCTCAACAAATTATACCAACATAAAATACAATGAAAACAGGAGTTATATTGTGGAGGAGGGATATACAAAGCAACAAAATTTCATCTTATAAATATGTTAGAAACAATCGCATGAAAGAAAAAATCTTTGAGTGCTTTTCTTGGGGTACATTTCACCTAACATCAATGAATCTTACCTTTTCTGCTTGTCTCAGACATATACTATTTATTACCAATAAGGGAAACCATGGGGCCTATGTGTACTTGGGCCTGGCTTACTTCACTTAATATTATTTTTTCCAAGACTTTCATTTTCCTAACAATGGAGCAATGTCATTCTTTCTGATGGAGGCAAAGAATTCAGTTGTGTATATATACCACAATTTCTTGGTCAATTCATCTACTCAGGGGCATCTGGGTTGGTTCCAAACTTAGCTATGATAAATAATGTTGCCATAAACATTTTTGTGCTGGGAGGTTTAGTGTGGTCTTCTTTGTGATCATTTGTGTAAATGCCCATAAGTGGGATTGCTGGGTCATAGGGGAGCTCTATGTGAAGTCTTTTGTGGAACCTCCATACTACTTTCCAAAGTGGTTGAACAAGTTTACACTACCACCAACAATGCAGTCGGGTTCCCCTATCCACATCTCCTCCTGCATCTGTTGTTGTTAGAGTTCTTGATTATAGCCATTCTAACTGGGGTGAGGTGGTATCTCAATGTTGTTTTTATTTGCATTTTTTAAAGCTAGGGAGGTTGAGCATTTCTTCATGTGTCTATTGGCAATCTTTCTTTCCTCTTCAGAGAAGTTTCTCTTTGAGACTTTAGCCCACTTATTTATTGGGCAGTTGATTCTTTAAAGATTTGTTGTTGGGGGATTTAATTTTTTGGAGTTCCAGATATATTTTAGACATGAGACCCTTGTCCATTGTATTGGTAGTGAAGATCTTCTCCCAATTTGTGGACTTTCTATGGATCTTGCTAGCTATGTCCTTTGCCATGTAGAAGCTCTGCAATTTCATGTAATTTCATTTGTCAACCTTTTTATGATTTGTTGTGTTTCTGGGTCTCGATTAAGAAAGTTTCGGCCTGTACCAAGGAGATCTAGGGTTTCTCCTATTCCATCCTGTAATGTTTTCAGAGTGTCTTCATGACCCCGAGGTCTTTGATCCATTTGGAGTTGATTCTGGTGCAGGATGATATATAAGGATCTAGCTTTAGTTTTCTACAAGTAGTTAACCAATTTTGAGAGCACCATTTACAGAAGAGGCTGTCTTTCTTCCATTCTATTTTTTTTAGCTCCCTTATCAAAGATTAGATGGCTGTAGGTCTTTAGGTTCATTTCTGGGTTTTCAATTCAATTCCATTTGTCCTGAGTTCTGTTCTCTTGCCAGTACCAAGCTGTTTTGATTACTATGGCTTTGTAGAAGAGTTTGAAATTTGGTACTGATTTTCCTCCATCACTGTTCTTTCTGTTAAGGATCGTTTTTGCTATTCGGGGTCTTTTATTGTTCCATATGAATTTTTGGTTTGCCTTTCCTATTTCCTTGAAGAACGAGGTTGGAATATTGATAGGTATCACATTCAATTTGTAGATAGTGTTGGGAAATATTGCCATTATCACGATTTGATCTTTCCAATCTAGGAACAGGTTAGTTTTTGCCACTTTCTAAGTTTGTTTTGATTTCGTTTTTCAGGTATTTAAAGTTTTCATCATAGAGGTCCTTCACTCCTTTGGTTAAGTTCATTCCCAGGTATTTTATTTTTTGTGGGGCTATTACAAATGGAGTTGCTCGCCTAATTTCAGCCACAATTTTCTCATTGTTGGCATACAGAAAAGCCATTGATTTTTGAGGCTTAATTTCATACCCTGCTATTTTGCCCAACTTTTGAGTCACCTTGAGTAGCTTGGGAGCAGAGTCTTTAAATACAAGATCATGTCATCTACAAAGAGGGAAAGTTTTACTTCTTTCCCTATTGGGTTCCTCTTTATGTTTGCATCTTGTCTTATTGCTGTAGATAGGCATTCTAATACTAGATTGAAGTGCAGTAGAGAGAGTGGGCATCCTTGTCTCATTCCAGAGTTTAGAGGAAATAGCTTTAGTTTTTCACCATTGAGTACAATGCTTTCTGTAGTTTTGTCATACATAGCCTTTATTGTATTGAGGAATGTTCCATAGATTCCTAATTTTTCCAGGACCTTCACCATAAAGAGGTGTTGGATCTTGTCAATGGCTTTTTCTGCATCTATTGAAATAACAATGTGGTTCTTATCCTTGCTCTTGTTGATGTGAAGAAATATGTTAATTGATTTGCGCATATTGAAGCAGCTTTGCATCCCTGAAATGAATCCTGTTTGCTCATGGTGTATGATTTTTTGGATGAATTGTTGAGGTTGATTAGCCAAAATTTTGTTGAGAGGCTTTGCATCAATGTTCATCAAAGAAATGGGTCTATAGTGCTCTTTCTTTGATGAGGGTTTTGGGATGAGGGTTATGATGGCTTCATAGAATGTGTTCGGTAGTAAACTTTCTCTTTCAATTTCATTGAAGAGTTGGAGGAGTATTGATGTGAGCTCTGCTTTGAAGGCCTTGTAGAATTCTGCTGTAAAACCATCTGTTCCTGGGCTTTTCTTAGATGGGAGGTCTCTTACTGCTGTTTCTATTTCAATGCTTGATATGGGTCTGTTAAGATCGTTTAACTCATCTTGGTTTAGTTTCGGCATGTCAATATTTGCCAGGGGAAAAAAAGGTCCATTTCTGCCAAGTTCTCAAACATATTAGCATAATGATTTGAGCAGTATTCCTTTATAATGTTCTGAATCTTGGTTGGTTCTGTAGTGATGTTTCCATTCTCATCTCTGAGTTTATTAATTTGGGTGTGTTCTCTTCTTTTTCTGATAAGATTTGCTAAGGGTCTGTCAATTTTTTCGAAGAACCAACTCTTTGTTTTGTTGATTCTTTCTATAGTTTTTTTGGATTCTAATTCATTTAATTCTGATTTAATTTTAATTATTTCTTTCCATCAATTGGATTCGGGTTTATCTTGATGCACTTTTTCAAGGAGTGTCAGATCTCATTAAATTGTTGGTTTCAGGTCTTTCCAATTTGTTAATATAGGAACTGAGAGCTATAAACTTGCCTCTGAATCGTGCCTTTGCTTTGTCCCAGAGGAGCTGACAATCTCTGTGCTAGTTTTTGATGAATATCATGAACATTTGAACGTTGTTTCTAAGCTCTTCCATGACCCACTGGTGTTTCAACAGTGTGTTTTTTAGCCTGCATGTGTTACTGGACTTTCTTTGGTAGATTTTTGTGTTGAGTTCTAATTTTATTCCCTTTTGGTCTGAGAGAATGCAAGATATGAATTTAATGTTACTGAATTTTGACAAGTTTGATTTGTGACCTAAAATGAGGTGTTTTTTGAAAAATGTTCTATGTGCTGCTGAGTAAAAAGTGTACTCTGATGTTGCTGGATGAATATTCGTGAATGTCTGCTAAATCAGTTGATGTATGCACTTGTTTAGATCGGTGGTTTCTCTGTTGAGTTTTTGCCGAGTTGATCTATTTATTGGGGATTGTGGTGTGTTAAAGTCCCCAACAATTAATGCCTTTGGATCTATGTGAGATTTAAAGTAGTATTTCTTGGATAAATTTGGGTGCACAATTGTTTGGCAAATATTTAGAATTTTAATATCCTCCTGAAAGAGAGATCCCTTAATTAGTATGTAGTAACCTTCTTTATCTCTTCTCAATAATGTTAATTTGAAGTCTATTTTATCTGATTTTAGGATTGCAACTCCTGCCTGTTCATGGGAGCCGTTTGCTTGGTAGATTTTGTTCCAGCCTTTCACTTTCAAAATGTGTTTGAAATTTATGGGCAAGTTGTGATTCCTGAAGGCAGAAAATAGAAGAATCTTGCATTTAAAACCAACTGGACAGTCTATGTTGCTTAATTGGAGAGTTACATCCCCTAATATTGAAAGAGAGGACTGAGAGGTATTTGGGTGTTCCAACCATTTTATCCACCTTCTTGGGTGTTACGCTTACTGGATTCTTCCTATGCTTCTTGGATTCTGTTTGGGTGTGTTTTCTTGGCCTTTATTGTGGTCTTGTTGGTTTTCTATGTTTAGGACATCTTTAAGTATCTTTTGTAGAGCTGATTTGGTGGAGATATATTGTTTGTTTTTCTTTGCTATGGAAGATTTTTATTTGACCTTCAATTATGAAGGAGAGTTTAGCTGGGTACACTATTCTTGGTTGATAGTTGTCTTTAGGGCATGGCATACATCATTCCAGGCTGTTCTTGTTTTAATTGTCTCTGTTGAGAAATCTGAGGTGATTCTACTTGGTTTTCCTTTATAGGTGACTGAACTTTTCTCCTTGACAGCTTTAAGGATCTTTTCCTTGTTCTGAATTGATCTTTTGCGGATTATAATTGGACGATGGGATGTCCTGTTCCTGCCTGGTCTTTTTGGAGTTCTAAAAGCTTCTTATATCTGAATATGCCTATCTTTTTGCGTGTTGGGAAGTTCTCTGCTGGGATCCTGTTGAACAAATTTTCTAGACCATTAACTTCTGTCTCTATGTGCTCCTCTACACCCATTTCCCTCAAATAGGGCCTTCAGATGGTGTCTTCCAAGTGTTGAATAGATCTATCATATTTCTTGAATTTGTCTTGGATAGTTGTATGTTCTTTCTCTATAATACCTAGGCTGTCTTCAATGACAGAGATTCAATCTTCTGCATGGTCTAACCTACTGTCAAGACTTTCTACTTTATTTTTCATTTCTTTTCCTTCTAATTAGTCAGCTGTTATGGCTTCAAATTCTTTGTTGGAGCTTTGTTTTAGATCTTGTATGAAATTCTTTACTTCCTTAATTTGGTGTTCAATGTTTATTCTCAAATCACTTTGTTGATTGGTTATGGTTTCCTTGGACTCCCATTCCTTCTGTTGGGCTCCATTCATCATCCCCTTTGTGGTCTCCCTGACTCCTTTCAGTTGTCTGTTTATGGATTCCACGAATGCCTCTATGATCTTTTCTATGCTCATCCCGCTCTTGCAATTCTTGTATTACTCTTTGGATTTCTCACGTTCATGCAACTTCTGTAGTTCTCTTTGACTGATGTCAGCCTGCTCACACAATTCCTTTATTTCTCTTTGAGTGTTCTCAACCTGTGCACACAATTCCAGTATCAATCTTTGAGTAGTTTTCTCAAGCCCATGAGCTTCCTGTTTTGATCTTTGGTTTGCCTCCTCTCTCTCCCTATCACGCTCACACTGAGTCCTTTGCAGGGTTTCAATCTTTTCATTCATCATTTTTACCAGTAGTGTTTGTAGAACTTTTTGGGAACTCTCCTCTGGATTATTCATCTGTTCTATCACCTGATTATCTTGAGTGGGAATTGAGATACCCGGACTTGCCATTTTTCTTGTGTTTTTCTTGCTTGTTCTGCCCATTTGGGATGAAAGTAATTCCAGTTTTGTGCTAGAACACCATTTTAAGGCAAGCATCAACCAAAGTCCTGTAATTGCATAGTCAAATGTCTGCAGATACAATCTAGTTCAACAGATACAGTCTATTCAACATTAAACAACTATGTATTAATAGGCTAAGAATACCAAAGAAGAATTTGACAAGCCAGAAATTATTATGTTTAGGGAGAAAGGTGGGGAAAATAGGGTTAGAGGGATGTGGAAAGGTAAAAGGAGAGTGAAATTAGCCAAGTCCTAATCTCGCAGAGGGAAATGGATTGGAAAGAATGATAAGAGAGAGAGAAGAAAACAAAATTTAAAAAAAGAGACAAGAAAAAAATAGAAAGACAAATATTTAAATTTAAAAAGTGAAACTCTTAAAAGTAATGAAAATTTAAAGAAGTAATATTGAGAGAAAATGGAAAAACAAAAATTTATATTTAAAAAGTAAAACACTTATGAATTATGTAAGTTTATAGATGATATTGAGAGAAGAAAATGATAAGATGAGAGGAAGGGAGGGATAAAAAGGAGACCTGAAAAACTACAAAATAAAAATACTTCAAATATTTTATAGGTATAAATAGATAATACTGCTATTAAGGAATTGAATCCTAAGAGGTTTTGAATTGAGTAATACATTTTTGGAATAAGTATGTACACAATGGGGGATAAGGTGTTATAATCAATGACAGATATATATGAGGATGAACAGAACAACAAATAATTCATGCAAAAAGAACAAAAGATGAAAAAGTAAAACTAATGTGAAAGAAAGAACAAAAAAGACCAACAGGTCAGTAGAGATTTTTTTTTAAAAAAACAAGTCCACACACACACACACACACACATACACCTAAAATAAAAGTTATAAGAGGAAGAAAAAATGATTAATAAAAACAATTTTTATAATTCAAAAGTAAAAATTTTTAAATGATACAAAAAAAGACTTCTTTGATTTTGTTTTTGGGGGGGTTGGTGGGAAGATCCTGTATCTCCCTTGTGTCAGTAAAAAGTCTCTTGGTGGAGTCTCTGGTTTGCTTGTGGTGTTTGGTTTTCTGTGGCTTGATTGGTTTCTTAAGTCAGTTTGTTTGGGCAGGCAGAAAAAATTCTGTTGGTTTACCCAGAAGTTTGTGATAGTCCTCCCAGGCTAGTTCAGTGGGAGGGAGATCTGCTTTGAGTATCACAAAAGAGGGAGATGGCTGTTTCCTCTAGTTTGGAGTTGCTGTGATAATGCTGGGTTCTGCATAAAGTTGAGGCCTTTCAGCAAACAGTAGCTTTTCCCTGAGGGGCTAGCTTCTGAGACATTCACAGAGCCCAGCCTGGAGCCATTCTCAGGGTTTTTGTTTACTGAGTTTCAATTGATTGTCAGGGCTGCTGTAGGTAGGGTCAGCCTCTGGTTCTGTTTACATAGTGAAGAAAACCACACCTTCCTTGGTGTAGCTTTCTCTGCCTCTTTGTGGTGACTTTCCCATAGGTGGCATTGAGAATGGCAGGTCAGGGTAAGCACTTGTGACTCGCTAAATGACTCTTGTTTTCATCAAAGGACTGAGTTGGAGCTAGCTGCTTAGCCAGGTCTTTGTCTACATCAAAGATGGATATCTCCGATGTTGGGGGAGGGGTGGCCTTCCCTCCTCTGCTCCCTTTGAGAAGGAGTGAGGATGTCAGTTTTGTACTCAAGCTGGAGTGTTGGTTCCAGGGTAGCCTCTGGTCTGCTATCTGCAGGGTGAAGCTATCTGCTACTTGTCAGTTCTTGCTGGTGTTGAGTAAAATCTGCTCGCCCGCTGCATCTGGCACATTTGTCCCAGACTCTCTGGGTTGTAGGTATGGCAGCTATGGATGCCACCACAGCCGCCACAGCTGCCTCAGCCATGGCTGGTGGAAAATGCTCAGATCTGTCTCCTTACCTGGATTTTCCCTCTCTGGCCAAACTCTCTGTACTGAGATGGCACACTTGGTGTGACTAGTACTGTTCACTGGAACACTAGAACTGCTTTCTATGCGAGAGCTTGTTTAGTCACCAGATTCTCCTCCGCCATTTTCTCGAAATTCCTGAAGGTGTTTAAATATTACTGGAATTGTTTTGGAATAAATAATGTTCACCTTGACTATCTTGAGAAAGAAGAATTGGTTTCTCAGCACTATAGGTAAGAACTTGAGTGAAAGAAACAAAAGGAAAAATGAGGAACAACTGAACACATACATTCAAAAGAACCAAAACAACCCAAGAAAACACAAATTAACCCAGTGCTCAAAAACCTGCAGGAAATGCAAAGATTTTTTTAAAAAAAAGCTATGATAAGCTTATGAAAATCCTGACTACATGGGAGTCTACTGTTGTGAGGATAGTGGTTAAAGCTCAGACTGGACAGAAAGATCTGTACACAATGCCAGGCACTTGTTATTCTAAATTCCAGGAAGAATAACATGAAGTAGACTGAGCCCACGATCATACACAAGTAGGAAGCAAGATTCTATCTGAAAGTTAATCAGGATAATTTAGGGCTGGGGACATGCCAAAGTGGTAAGAACATCCATTTAGGAGACACAAGACACCCAATTCAAATTCTAATAATTTGGGTATTAAAGAAAAAAAGCTATGACTTTAAATAATGGGAATAATTGCAAGATTTGAATATTTGAGTGGAGAAAAATCCATTTGAGTGGAGATAGAGTTTACCCATGTTGCAATGCTTTCTACTTAAGTGATAATATTATGTGGTACTTCAGACATAACAGTTACCTTGCAAATGAGCATGGATGTGCATTTGGGTGAAGGAAATACTCTACTTACACAGGTGTAAATTAAATACTTTTTGGGGGTAGATTTTAGTTCTTGTACTAAGAGCCTGGGTGATATCTCTGAGTCTTTTCTCTCAAGACTATCACTCTACTACTTTGAGCCACAGTTCCATTTCTGATTTTATGTTGGTTGTTTGGAGATAAGAGGCTCATGGACATTCCTGCCCAGGATGGCTTCAAACCATGATCGTCAGATCTCAGCCTCCTGAGTAACCAGGATTCCAGGGCCTGAGTCGTCCATGTTTTTAATAATTTAGTAAGTTGTACAGTTACAGAAGTTATAATTTATCATTATAACCTTCATAATATATGTGTGTATATTTATATCAATGAATACATATATAAATATTTTAACATATTTTTGTATCTATAGTAGATTTATGAAATCATCCTTCATTATAAATTAACATGGAAACAAGTTTAATGAGGAGCAAAGCAAAAGGAATTGTCACGTTTCTTGTTGTTGAATGAAATATGAATTGTGAAAATCAGTTTGAGAAAACCATTTAACAAAACGGATAATGGCTATTTATTCAAATCCCTTTATTTGCCCATATTGTGCATCCTCACACATGAGTGTCAAAGTCAAACCACACTTTTTTGCCTTTGTATTTAAATCACATGTTATAATTTAGTGGATAGATGAAGTAATCAATTAAAGATTAAAATAATAGTAAGTGAGGCTATGAGTTAGAGCTGAAAATTATTTTAAATATGATAATAGGTAATTAAATTCCAGAACTCTTACTTTTAATCTATTGTCATATACTTCATTCCCACATTAGGAAAGTACATAGAAGGTTCTCACTAAATTATGTATAAAATTATGAAAAAATGTATTAAAAGAATATGGGCATATTGGGGCTGGGAAAGTGGCTCAGTGGTAGAGCTTTTGCCTTGCATGCATTAGGACCTGGGTTTGATTCTTCAGCACCACATAAGAAAAAGAAGAAAGCCAGAAGTGGCGCTGTGGTAGAACGCTAGCCTTGAGCAGAAAAGCTGAGGGACAGTGCCAGAGGGGCCCAGAGTTCAGGCCCCTCGACCGGAGAGAAACAACAACAACAACAACAAAGAATATGGGCACAGTGTGGTTTTAGCTGATTGAGACCTGTAGGGGGTAGTGTGTTTTTGAGGACTTGAAAAACGTTGTGATGGAGATGAAGGAAGGGATGTGCTTATTCTGGAAAATTGGCTAGAGGATTGCTCCCAGAAAAATAGTGATGAATTCTTCCCAAAGGTTAGAGTAAAATCCCTCTCACAATCATGTTCACTACTGCACTATTCACTGTAGAGAATTTATGGAAACAGCCCAGATGCACTTTAGCAGAGGGATGGTTGGAGAAAGTGTTGCACATATACACAATTGGATTGCACACATCCATTATAAAGACTGTTACAGCATTTGCAAAGAAATGAATAGATCTAAAATTATATTAAGTAAACAAAGTCACAGCCAGACACAAAAAGGACACATACTTAGCAGCCAGAATTTTATGCTAGTTAAACAACAATATTAATCGAAGCATGCTATTTGCGAAGGAGTATTTAACAGGTGTAATTTCTTATAAAATTGAACTTTTAATCCAACAAAATGAATACCAGGAGACTATCACTTGGAAAATGTGAGGGGAAGTCAAAGGGAAGAAATAAAGAGACTTATGGAAGTACAGAGTGAAGTCATAATATTCAATGCAGATAGTATGAAACTAGAAAAAAGGAAAGTGGGTTGAGGTTTGGAAGGATGTTAGAAAATTATGTAAAGATCCATTGTACTTACAAATTGATTCGTTAAATGGAAAACCATTCGTACAACTATTTAATAAAAATATAATTAAAAACAATGGAGACATCTGATCTTAAACCATCAGTCAATATGATAATTCTTCTCAGAAATTTTCTTTGCAGGCATTTTGCTCATAATGACAGAAAAGTGAACAGCGCAATGAATATCAATACATCACTTTGTATATCCTAAATAGACACAATATAAAAATCACAGTAAAAATATTAGAATATACACCTGATAAAATAACAGGTAGAAAGTGTCACGACCACCTTGACCAGCAAGGAAGCCGCAACACCGAGCTCTTCTCTCCGCAGTTTGTTCAGGACCTTTGAGCAATCTTCTGACTGACCCCGGGGAGACTCCCACACAGCCTTAAGTACCCGCTGGGTAGCCAACCCTGATATGCCACGTGAGAGCCATCAATAGGTCCAGGTGCACGGAAGCAAGCCAGATTCTATGCCTTAGCCATATAAGGAGTTGTTTACCACAGAGAGCACTAGCCATCTGGAAGGCGGAGGGCGGAAGCCGACACCATCTTCAAGGTGCGGCTGCACGCAGCTCTCTACAGTTCCCCCTTTTTTATTTTGCAACAGGCAAGAGTAGAGGTCTGATCTCTATAGAAGAAATTTGGGACATTGTATTGATCCTCACTCAGGTGTTATCCACCCGATGATTACCAGATCTGTCCAATACCCTTTTTCACAGAGGTGGGAGTTAGGGCATCAACCCACATGCAATCAGACTTGCTCTTCTTGGGGCCCACGACTTCGGTGGACCTCAAGTGCAGTGCTCAAGCCTCGCATCCTGTGCTCAAAAAGGGCTAGTAGCAAGCCATACATGGGGAGACTGTCCTGCTTCAATGGCTGTAAAGGCTTGGATAATCATGGCTGCACTGCAACGCTGAGAACCTCTAATTTGGCAAATGCACCACACACATACCAAGGAGGCTAATACCAGGAGGCCTGTCAGGGCTCCCACACCCGCCCACTCCTTAAGATGATTCATGGCAGCGGAGATCCATGAACATAACCCCTCCGCCAATCTGGCATCCACTCGGGTCGAGTTCACCGTGACGATGGCAACCCTGAGCTGTTCCATCAGGCTGTCGAACTCCCCAGTTCAATTACCTAAAAGATAACTAGACAACTGTTTAGACAAATTTGCAGCATTTTTTGAATAGGTTTTTTCCTGGGCCTGAACTCTGGGCCTGAGCTCTGTCCCTCAGCTCTTCAGCTCAAGGCTAGAGCTCTACCACCTGAGCCATAGCACCACTTCTGGCTTTTTTTTTCTGCTTATGTGGTGCTGAGGAATCGAACCCAGGGCTTCATGCATGCAAGGCAAGTGGTCTACCACTGAGCCACCTTCCCAGCCCCCCTTCCCAGCCCCATTGAGCCACTTTCCCAGCCCCCCATGCTCTTTCCCTTTTCACTGCCTGCCCCCTCCAATCTTCCTTCCTGGAGCATTTCCAGGGCGGCCCGACCATTCTCCACCGACACACCTCAGCGCTGGTCCTCAAGACAGCCTCTCATCAGTTTCCATATTGGTCCCACTCCGCTCTTAAGCGTTCCCTGCTCAGAGGCAAAATCTAGGTCCCTCCCTAGTTTCTCCCAAGAGGCCACCGTGAGGCTTCTGGAGACAGCGAACCACGGGGCAACGATGTCACATTCATCCAAAAATCTCTCTAAAGTACTCTTTTTTATTTTTAACTTCTTTGAGTGCAGTAGCTCATTGAGAGCCAAAAAAATTGGGTGCGAAGAAGAAGCGCTCATGTTTTAATAATCTTAACCTGGTAAACAATCTTTTACTTTTACTTTTGGCTATTCTACCGACTAGCCCCGGGTTCTCACTCTCTCTTTATCTACAGAGAAGAGAAAAAATCCCCCCCTCCCCCCGCTCTTGTTCCGGATTCCCCATATTACCTGGGAACTTAACCCCCACTCTTGTCGCGGATTCCCCCTTTTCCTGGGAACTTACCAGTGCGCCACCCTGACCGCAGAGAGTTCTGAGTCCTCGTTGAGGTTATGGTTGAATCCCCGTATGGGCCACCAACCTGTCACGACCACCTTGACCAGCAAGGAAGACGCAACACCGAGCTCTTCTCTCCGCACTTTATTCAGGACCTTTGAGCAATCTTCTGACTGACCCCGGGGAGAATCCCACACAGCCTTAAGTACCTGCTGGGTAGCCAACCCTGATATGCCATGTGAGAGCCATCAATAGGTCCAGGTGCGCGGAAGCAAGCCAGATTCTATGCCTTAGCCATATAAGGAGTTGTTTACCACAGAGAGCACTCGCCATCGGTAAGGCAGAGGGCGGAAGCCGGTGCCATCTTCAAGGTGTGGCTGCATGCAGCTCTCTACAAGAAAGTATCAAACTCTGATTGTTTTCCAAGTACTTTACCTTTGGTATCTAATTTAATCCTCACAATAATCCCATAAAATGGAACTACTTCTATTTTTAATTGTAAGATGATGATATTTAAGCCTTCAGAGTTGGAATTACTAGTACAACATTGCACACACGGTAAGTGTTACCCTGAGTTCCATTCCCACCATATGAAATAACCTTATTCTATTTTATAACTAAATACCAGCACTCAGTCTACTAATTCTAGGAAAATTTCCCAAAAATATTGTGCACACTCTAATAATATTTCACTTTATCTTTGTTAGAAAATAGGTAACTAAGGCAGACACCGGTGGCTCATGCTTATAATGCAAGCTACTCTGGAGGCTGAGATCTGAGGATTGTGGTTCAAAGCCAGCTAGGGCAGGACAGACTGTGAGACTCATCTCTAATAAACCACTAGTAAACTGGAAGTGGCACTGTGGTCCAAGTGGTAGAGCGCTCGCCTTGAGTGGAAGAGCGCAGGGAGAGCACCCAAGCCCAGAGTTCAAGCACCATGACCAACAACAACAAAAAAAGAAAATAAATAACTGTAATATGAAAACTCCAAGTTCATAATCAATTTATACTTCACTGGTGAAAGGAACTGATAAACTATAACATTCTTGATTTGTAGCTCAAAATAGTAGAAATCATATTTTATCCCTTCACTCAACACTGCACTGCCTGGGGAACCCATCTCTGGTTAGCACAGTCTAACTGAAAGAATGACCTGCCCAATTTCTGATGGAAACAGACTGCAGGTCTTTTGGAGCAATCATTTCCACATTGTAGCTCACCTAAAGTGTTTACCATTAGAAGTATTTTGATTACTTTTTATACCCAACATTTTGAGAGAAATGTACTATTTTAAAATGTTATTAAAGAAAAATATATAAAAATCACTTTTGACCCCAGATAAATATTTTACCTTTCATATACCCAAAAATGCAATCTGACCTATCATTAATGTTAGGAAAGAGAGGTTGAAAATCATAGATATCAAGACCTAATTATGAATTAAAGACTCTCCAACTTGTGAATACAATTGGTTTAAAAAGACATCAATACTACTGCATTTTTAAGTCCCTATGATAATGATTATGATTCCCTATGATAATGATAATGATAAATTATTAACACTTAAAAATAACTCCTTTTCTTGGGAGTAGGACACAAAACACAAAGTTAAACCTAATCATTTTGAAAGACGTTTATTTATACTAAAAGTTCACTCATAACTATAAAGATTCTAAAACTAACTGAAGTACAGAGGAAATAATTTAACTGCATCATCTACATTCAATGGACTGTTAATAGAAAACCAAGTTATACTAATAATTAGCTTACCCAATTCACTTACAGTCTTTTATTCTATTCCATTTGCTTTCATAAAAACTGGGTTTTCATAAAATGAAGCATAAAAAAGCTTTTATACCCACTTACATTTTCAAATCTTAGCAATATTTATTTCAGAAATGTTAGCTCTACAGTCAATGAACTGAAATAATACTAAAATATTCAAAGGGTTTTCAGAAATTGCAAGACTTGCTCTGGGATGTTATGTATATTGGAAAAGATATTCAAAAGGCCTTATTTGGTAAAGTTCTCATAGTTACTTCCACAAAAGAGCCATTAGTAAAGATCCCTGTGCATGTACAAAACACCTTCAAATGCATCGACAATCTGGACATGACACATGCTTTTTGTTCATTTTTGAAAGGAATATCTAACAAGCATATCCACAATACTTATTTTCAATAAATAAAATGGGATATTCAAACGTAATATGGGTTTGATTATCTCTTAATTAGAATAGATATAATATTGCAAAGAAAGTGATTTTCAACAGAAATCCGGAAAGAGTTTATTCAACTTGTGTTTCACAAGAATAAACAGAGAGTAATACCTGTTTGGTCAAGTCAGTCCAAATCACTCCATGAGTGTATCTTAAAAGTAAATCCAATTTATTTTGAAGGAGAAAATATTAATCACCTATAAAGGGAAACCAATTAGAATCACCTCAGATTCCTCAGCAGAGACAATCAAAGCAAGAAGAGCCTGGAATGATGTATGCCATGACCTAAAAACAAACAACTATCAACCAAGAATACTGTACCCAGCTAAACTCTCCTTCATAACTGAAGGCCAAATAAAAACCTTCCATAGCAAAGAAAAATTGAAACAATACATCTCCACCAAACCAGCCCTACAAAAGATCCTTAAAGATGTCCTACACATAGAAAACCAACAAGACCACAATAAAGACCAAGAAACTGCACCCAAACAGAGAATCCAAGAACCATAGGAAGAACCCAGTTTTCGCAGCCCCCAAGAAGGTGGATAACATGGCAGGAACTCCCAAATACCTCTCAGTCCTTTCTCTTAGCGTTAACGGACTGAACTATCCAATTACGCGACATAGTCTGCCTAGTTGGATTAAAAAACAAGACCCCTCTATCTGCTGCCTTCAGGAGTCACATCTTGCCCGTAAAAACAAACACATTTTCAATGTTAAAGGTTGGAACAAAATCTACCAAGCAAACGGCCCCCATAAACAGGCAGGAGTTGCAATCCTAATATCAGACAAAATAGACTTCAAATTAAAATTTGTGAGAAGAGATAAAGAAGGTCGCTACATACAAATTAAGGGATCTCTCTTTCAGGAGGATATTACAATTCTAAATATCTACTTGCCAAAAAATGGTGCACCGACATTTATCCAAGAAACACTACTTTCCCTCAAATCCCATATAAATCCAAAGACATTAATTATTGTGGATTTTAACACACCACTCGCCCCAATAGATAGATCAACTAGGCAAAAACTGCACATAGAAACTGCAGATCTAAACAGCAGCATAGATCAACTAGATTTAACAGATATCTACCGAACATTTCACCCAGCAGCATCAGAATACTTGTTTTTCTCAGGAGCACATGGAACATTTTCTAAAATAGACCACATTTTAGGCCACAAAGCAAACTTGCCTAAATTAAGAAACACTGGACTTATTCCTTGCATTCTCTCTGACCACAAGGGAATAAAATTAGAACTCAACACCAAAAGCCACCAAAGAAAGTCTAGTATCACATAGAGGCTGAACAACACACTGCTGAATCACGAGTGGGTCATGGAAGAGATTAGAAAGGAAATTCAAATGTTCATGCTATTCAACAAAAATGAACACACAAATTACCAGCACCCATGGGACACAGCAAAAGCAGTACTCATTGGCAAGTTTATAGCTCTGAGCTCCTACATCAACAAATTTGAGAGATCTGAAACCAACAATTAAATGACACATCTAAACTTCCTTGAAAAAAACCAGCAAGATAAACCTCAATCCAGTAGACGGAAAGAAATAATTAAAATTAAATCAGAATTAAATGAATTAGAATCCAAAAAAACTATAGAAAGAATCAACAAAACAAAACTTGGATCTTCGAAAAAATTAACAAAATTGACAGACCCTTAGCAAATCTCATCAGAAGAAGAAGAGAACACACCCAAATGAATAAACTCAGAGATGAGAATGGAAACATCACCACGGAAACAACCAAGATTCAAACATTATAAGGGAATACTTCTCAAAACTTCATGCTAATAAGTTTGAGAACTTGACAGAAATGGACCTTTTCCTAGCAAATATTGACATGCCAAAACTAAACCAAACCAATATGAGTTAAACTAGCTTAACAGGCCCATAACAAGCATTGAAATAGAAACAGAAATAAGGGCTGGGAAGTTGGCTCAGTGGTAGAGCGCTTTCCTTGCATGCCTGAGGCCCTGGGTTCGATTCCTCAGCACCACATCAGCAAAAAGAAAAAATCCGGAAGTGGTGCTGTGGCTCAAGTGGTAGAGTGCTAGCCTTGAGCTGAAGAGCTGAGGGACAGCGCCCAGGCCCAGAGTTCAGGTCCCACAACCGGAATCAAAAAAAAAGAAAAAAAGAAACAGCAATAAGAGACCTTCCAGCTAAGAAAAGTCCAGGACCAGATGGTTTTACAGAGGAATTCTACAAGACCTTCAAAGCAGAGCTCACACTAATACTCCTCCAACTCTTCAATGAAATTGAAAGAGAAAGTTCACTACCGAATACATTCTAGGAAGCCATCATAACCCTCATCCCAAAACCAGGCAGGGAATCATCAAAGAAAGAGCACTATAGACCCATTTCTTTGATGAATATTGATGCAAAACTTCTCAACCAAATTTTGTCCAACCGACTTCAACAATTCACCCAAAAAATCATACACCATGAGCAAACAGGATTCATTTCATGGATGCAAACTGGTTCCATATACGCAAATCAATTATTATTCATCACATCAACAGGAGCAAGAAAAGAACCACATGGTTACCTCAAAAGATGCAGAAAAAGCATTCGACAAGATCCAACACCCCTTTATGATGAAGGATTTGGAAAAATTAGGAATGCATGGAACAGTCTTCAATACAATAAAGGCTGTATATGACAAACGTACAGCCAGCATTATACTTAATGGTGAAAAACTAAAGCCATTTCCTCTTAATTCAGGAACAGGACAAGGATGTCCACTCTCTCCACTTCTCTTCAATCTAGTATTAGAATGCCTAGGTACAGCAATACGACAAGATGCAGACATAAAGGGGATCCAAATAGGGAAAGAAGAAATAAAACTCTCCCTCTTTCCAGACGACATGATCTTGTTTTTAAAGAATCCCAAAGACACCACTCCCAAATTACTCAAGCTGATTCAAAACTTTGGCAAAGTAGCAGGGTATAAAATTAACCCGCCAAAATCAATGGCTTTTCTGTATGCCAACAATGAGAAAAGTGTGGCTGAATTTAGGAAAGCAACTCCATTTGTAATAGCAACACAAAAAATAAAATACATAGGAATTAACTTAACCAAAGGAGTGAAGGACCTCTATGATGAAAACTTTAAAATCTTGAAAAAGGAAATCAACACAGAACTTAAAAAATCAAAACCTCCCATGCTCCTGGATTGGAAAGATTGACATCGTGAAAATGGCAATACTTCCCAAGGCTATCTACAAGTTCAACGCGATACCTATCAAAATTCCAACCTCATTCTTCAAGTAAATGGAAGAGGCAATCCAAAAATTCATATGGAACAATAAAAGACCCTGAATAGCAAAAACGCTCCTCAACGGAATGAACACTGCTGGAGGAATATCAATACCAAATTTCAAACTCTACTATAAAGCCATAGTAATCTAAACAGCTTGGTACTGGCATAAGAACAGACCTCAGGACCAATGGAATAGAATTGAAAACCCAGAAATGAAACTACAGACCTACAGCCATCTAACCTTCGATAAGGGAGCTAAAACAATAGTATGGAACAAACACAGCCTCTTCAGTAAATGGTGCTGGCAAAATTGTTTAACTACATGTAGAAAACTAAAGCTAAATCCTTATATATCACCCTGCACCAGAATCAACTCCAAATCGATAAAAGACTTCGAAGTCAAATCAGACACTCTGAAAACATTACAGGATGGAATAGGAGAAATCCTAGGTCTCCTTGGCTCAGGCCGAAATTTTCTGAATAGAGACCAGGAAACACAACAAATCAATGAAAGGTTGGACAAATGGGACTGCATAAAGTTGCAGAGCTTCTGCATGGCAAAGGACATAGCTAGCAAGATCAATAGAAAGCCCAGTGATTGGGAGAAGATCTTGACTAGCCAAACAACAGAAAAGGGTCTCATATCTCAAATATACTTCGAACTCAAAAAATTATACCCCCCAACAACAAATCCTCAAAGAAACAACTGCCCAATAAGTAAGTGGACGAAACACTTAAAGAGAAACTTCTCTGAAGAAGAAAGAAGGATGGCCAATAGACACATGAGGAAATGCTCAACATCCCTAGCCATAAAAGAAATGCAAATCAAAACAACATTGAGATACCACCTCACACCAGTTAGAATGGCAAAAATCAAGAACTCTAACAACAACAGATGCCGTAGGGGAGGTGGACAGAAGGGAACCTTACTTCACTGATGGTGGAAAAGTAAACTTGTTCAACCACTTTGGAAAGCAGTATGGAGGTTCCTCAAAAGACTTCCCATAGAACTCCCCTATGACCCAGCAATCCCACTTTTGAGCATTTACCCAAAAGTTTACAAACAAGACCACATTCAAGCTACCAGCACAACAATGTTTATTGCAGCATTATTTACCATAGCTAAGATCTGGAACCAACCCAGATGCCCCTCAGTACATGAATGGATCCAGAAAATGTGGTATATATACACAATGGAATTCTATGCCTCCATCAGAAAGAATGACATTGCCCCATTTGTTAGGAAATGGAAAAACTTGGAAAAAAATATATTAAGTCAAGTAAGCCAGGCACAAAGAAACATAGGTCCCATGGTTTCCCTTATTTGCAATATCTAGTATATGTATGAGCCAAGCGGAAAAGGTCAGATAATGTGATGTTAGGAAAATGAACCCTTAGATATGTATTTTAATGTTTTTTTTTCTTTCATGCATGTGTTTCTAACGCATTTATAAGATTGTTTTTTGTTGGTTTGTATGTCGCTCCTCCACAGTATAACCCTGCTTTCACTATATTTGATGTCAGTATAACTTGTTTAGGAGATGGGGAAAAACAAGTCGTTTAAGGATACAGGTGGACCTGTTGCAACAATGAGAAGTACAAGTTGTCATGTCCAAAACGAGCTTTACAACGTCGGTGCGGAGTGGGAGGGGGGGGGGGAGAAGGATTGGGATTGGGTGGGGGAGGGGGGAAGCTGGGAAGGGATGAGAAGGGTAAACAAAGGAGGAGGCTGCAATGCTTGGTAAGAAATGTACGCATTATCCTGCCCATGTAATTGTAACCCCTCTGTACAGTATGCTCACAAATAAAATAAAATTAAAAAAAAATATAACCAATTTAAGAGGTCAAATACATATTTTGTACTGACAATCATCTTACAGAAATAACTTACTAACTAATTATGTCTGTATCTTCTTACCTAACATACAATAAGAGCTGAAAGCGGTCTCTTTTTCTAAATTAATATTGTAAATGCTTTGATTACGATGATGTTATTTAGACAAATAATATGTACAGAAGGGTGGTTCTACTTAAATGACATGACAGACTCTGATAAATAAAAACATTGCAACACAGTTAGCTTTTTTCACCCTCACCCTGTACACACTGGCAAGCAACATTGCAACAGCGCATGCACACATATACACATACACACATGTTCGCACATGTACACACACATATGCATGCTTGCTAAATTCAGGGTTTATTGTACAAAAAATCCAAATAAAATATTAGTGATTAGGACAAATGATAATATGCCTTATTACAAAATATTACATAAACCATTACCACGCATGTTACATTTTACCTGCCTCTCCACATGTGACCACTTAATTTATTTTTAATTAATTAATTACCCTATTAATTAATTCATTTGTTTGGTGCTAATCCTAGTGCTTGAACTCAGGGCCTGGCTTTGTCCCAGAATTTATTTTTTGTTTCAGTTTTCTCAAGGCTAGCATTTTACTGCTTGTACCACAGCTCCATTTCTAGCTTTTGCTGGTTACTTTCAAATCAGAATCTAATGGACGTTTTTTTTCTTGGTCTGCTTTCAAACCACAATCCTCAGATTTCATCTTTCTTATTAACTAGTACTAAAGACATAAGCCATCAGTGTGGCTTCTACATTTTCCTCTATAGTTATCTAATGCCCATACTTAGATAGTAATTTTAAAATGAGAGTATAGAAGCAAGATGTACAGTGATGATACTGTCCTGTCAGAAATTCAAGTTAATAATGTAAATTTATTATTAAAACCATACACAAAAAATACGATGGTATAGTGTAAGAGAACTCACTATTGAATATATGAGCCTTAGGAGTTTTCTAATAGATCCATTATTTATTGGTACCCAACATTAGAAAAATGTATGAGGCATTGGTATAATAGAAGTCCTTTGCATGACTACATACATTCCTTGTTTTTTTAAAGACACTTGCTTTCATCTAAAAAGTAGGCTTGTCTATTGTCTTCATATGATTTTGATGATTGAAAGTGCTTAGTGAGAAGGTCAAAACGTATAGTAGTCCTTAACTACCAATTCTCATTTTCTTCTTGGAGAATATAATGATCAAATCAATAGTTCAAAATCAGCAAGCAATACTTCAGAATCATGCTTTCAGTGCAAGTGGATCACCAGTAAGAAATCCTCAATACCAATTTCCACAAAGTTTTGTCACAGATACAATCTCCCTGCCTTCTCTAGCTGCTTTACTACCTTCTTATTCCTTCATTGTACAGGAAAAGTATGATTCAACTGATTTCAGTCAGATCTGTTATTAGAATTATCAAGGACTTAGTTTATTGTCTGTAATTTTGTCAAAGTTATATCTCTCTACATAGGCTACTAAAAATGTATTTACTAATTTCAAGTAAATACATAAATTCTATTTCCATCTCTTTTAAAAATAAATTTTTGTTTGCTCTATAAATTGATCAGAGGCATGGATTTTGTGGCTAGCAAGTCATTACACATCTGTCTCTCTCTTTCTCTCTCCCTTTCTTGGTTCTCATAGATAATATGATTGCTCCATAATTATCCTAATTTATTTTGCTTTTATATTTTTGTTGCATCATTTCACTTTTTGCCCTGCCATTTCCCATATCATTTATATAAAAGGCATTATTTCCTATTTTCTCATTCCTAGAATAAGCTGCACATGAAGACATCACAGGTCCTCATTTTCAGTGTGTACATTTGAATATGGAGGAACATCTTTCCGCTGCTCTCCATCAATTCCCTACTCTCCAGTTAGAATAATTTCGAATAGTAAAATTGGAAAAAGAGAAAATAAATCATGATGAATAAACAGTTGCAGAAAATTCACCAGATATTTCTGACCAGTTCAACCAATGTGAACTATTAGGGAAATACATGGACGCCTCACTCCCACTGGCACTCAAAGTCTCTGGTTAAGCAATTCTTAGGAATATGGGGAACAAGATAAAAAAGTAAGGAATGGTATCAATTGCAAGAAAAAAAATTGGAGAAGGATCCAAGCAAATTTCTTCATTGGGCTGCCAAAAATACTCGGCTTACTGCAGTGTGGAGACTTCTTTCTCAAAAGGCCACTCATGTGAATAGTAGGGATGATGATGAGTATACCCCTCTTCAAGAAGCCTACAGTGGACACTTAGACATTATCAGTGAGTTGATGTCTCAAGCGGCACACGCAATAACTGTATGTAACTGGACACCCCTGCACAGTGCATATACGTGGAATAATACCAGAGTGGCTTCTTTCTTACTTCATCATGATACAGATACCAATGCCCAAACTAAAGGACTCATTTTTTAAAAAAATTTTTTTTGGTCTGGTAGTGGGGCCTGAACTCTGGGCCTGGACGCTGTCCCTCAGCTCTTCAGCTCAAAGCTAGCACTCTACCACTTGAGCCACAGCACCACTTTCGGATTTTTTCTTTTTGCTGATGTGGTGCTGAGGAATCGAACCCAGGGTCTCAGGCATGCAAGTCAAGCGCTCTACCACTGAGCTATATTCCCAGCCCAAATATTTTTGTTTGTTTGTTTTTTGTTGTTGTTGTGTTTTATTTTCGGTTGTGGGGCTTGAGCTCTGGGCTAGGGTGCTGTCGCTGTGCTCTTCAGCTCAAGGCGAGAGCTCTACTGCTTGAGCCACAGTGCCACTTCCCCAAACTAAAGAATTTTTTGACACCTTTACATCTTGCTGCTGAGAATTGAGATAACAAAGATACGCTGAATCACCTTCTGTTGAACCATTATATAAAACCAGGCCTGAAGAACAACATAGAAGAAACCGTATTTGATATTGCCAAAAGGATAACTATGTATCACTACCTCTATGAAGTTGTGATAGGCTATACAAATTGTTCACTGAAGTCCTAATGGTCGGGTTAAGTTTCTTCAATTTCAAAAATGCAAGTCCATCTTTTGTGTCCCTACAAAATATTTTCACAATCCAAATAAAAGCAATATATATATTTTTTGGTTGGTCATGGGGCTTGAACTCTGAGCCTGGGAGCTATCCCTGTGCTCTTCAGCTCAAGGTTAGTGCTCTACCACTTGAGACACAGCTCCACTTCCAGTTTTCTAGTGGTTTATTTGAGATAAGTGTACCACAGACTTTCCTTCCCAGGCTGGCTTTGAACCATGATCCTCAGATCTCAGCCTCCTGTGTAGCTAGGATTATAGGCATGAGCCACCAATGCCTGGCAGCACCAGTATTTTACTGTAAAAATTCATGGATTCCGCGGAATTCTTCCAAGTGAATTGCCTGCCTTGGATGTCAAAATGTATTCAATAGTTTTTGTATACATATATAATAATTTCCTCAGAGTTTGTGATTTTTTAATCAGAAATAATTTTAATTTATCTGTTGAAATGAGTAGTACAGAAACTAAAATATTTCTTGTGCTTGTCTGAAAAATATATTTTAAAATATTCTATATTCTATGTTTGCAAAATGTTCATAACTTATTTTATTTTCTCCTTGATATACTTTGAATTCTATATTATTTTATAATATATAGGTTCATTAATGTGTCCTTTCCGATTGCATTCCATATAGAAACAGTTTGCTTCCTTTTTTTCTAGGACCTAATATTATTTTTATTTGGGATAAAATGACAATGTCTAATTTGAAAATATTTGTAAAGTTAATGCTATGAAAACGCCTTTCTGAGGTGAAGATTTAATACACTGATGTTGAAATAAATTATATGAATTACGTGTGTTGTTACACTTGTAATTTTGTAATCAACTTTTTAATAACTGTTTTTCATTTCTTGTATCTGAAGAATGAAAAATATGGAATACTTCTCAAATTTTCATATTATCCTTGTGCAAGTGCCATGTTAATCTCTGTATTGTAATTTGAGTATACGTGCTGCTGAAGCATGTAGTATCCTCTAAATTTAAGTAGTTAATCATGCAATCTTTATACAGGTTTATATCTATGGGTGGATACTTGTAACAAGGAAACTTTATTGTTCCTAACAAAGCTATCGATCTTATTTCCCTAAAATTCTGTGAATAGTGGAAAATTTATATTTATCAGTCGATTGCTCACATTTGCAAAATTTTTTTTGTCAATGACTATCTTAAGTCTTTTTATTTGGAATTTGATCATACTCTCAATTATTTATAGATAGGTCCAAAGGTGATGGCTTTTTTAAATACTTATTTATTCAACTGAATTTGCTTTGCGGACCTAATGGATTCAAAGTAAGAGCTACTTCTTAGAGAGCTTAAGAGCTACTTCTAAAATTCTTAAGCTGACATTTTCCCAAATGAGGTGTTACAGGAACAAATGTCTACCTGAGCCTTTACACTTCTTCCATGTGGGAACAGCCCAACCAGAATATCTTACTCTGACAGCATACATTGTCTTACTAGAAGAAAACTAATCTTGATTACAAGGGATCATAGAGAGATGAACAGTTCAAACAGAACTGTTCAGACTAGAAGGTATTTTATCAAAATATAATTGTTTATTATACCTTCCATTTCAAAAGTAGCTAACGCCAAGAAGGTGAAAAAAATTGTTCATATGCATGATTACTTAATGTCCTGGCCTGTCTACCATCCAACCAGGCAGGAACTTACACTACTGCCTTTTTATCACCCAATATTTTCATAGTTGCAGGAGAAGTGCATATGTTTCTCCTCGTTATTAGGCATTAAATTGATAATGTTTTAATCACAGTCTTTCCTCTTGCCTCCATGCTGTAAATCTACAAATGGTAAATCTTTAGGTCTAACTCTATCAAACACTGAGGTAGAGATAATGGAATAATACTTTAAAACAGAGTTGCCTTTAGTACAGTAACTACAACAGAACAATACAAAACGTGAGCCTTTTAATTATATTATATATAGTTATATATTTTTATTTATATGTGCTGATTTTATATTTCACACAATGAAACTTACTAGAATTAGTTGATAATTTGACAAATAAATTGATATTTATTTATTCCAATAAATAGGATTGGAATATAAATAATTAGGTTTAAAATATATATTAGACTATAAAAAGTATCAATGCAATGTTTTTAGTATAAACTTGTGATACATTCTAACTGTTCTTTGTCTTCTGAATCCACATGGTAAAAAAACAATGCTTTCCTCTAATCAATAATGGATTTTACTCTGCTGCTGTTTATTCTTTTAACTCGCTTGTCCTAAACTGTTTTACTCCATATTTCTGAAGCATTCCTACTGATTACGCCCAAATTTTGCTAAGATGTCTAAAAAATATTATTCTTCTGCAATACCCATGCATCCTAGGAACCCAGGTCCCAGTTACCTGCATCATCAGATAACAGGGGCAAAACTTCTCACCAAAGCCCATGCAACATATCAACACAAAGTAATCAACACAAAGACCCATCTCAATTTCGCATTTCCTATATTTCAGGGCCCCAATTCCTTGAGATGCAGGAATTAGCAGTAAGCAATTGTGAAATACAAGGCTACTTAAAATGAAGGATGAGATCGCAAAATTTGAGAGAAAGTACTGTAATTTAAACATTCAACTTACAGATGACCAGCCCATATGAGTGAACTAGTTCACAAAGTGTCATAAGATTATTTTTAATACCCCTCACCTATTATTAACGAAAGATTTTATTCCAACATAAGTGGGCCAAAAAATAGTTCCTGGGAGGATAGATCAATAATTGGTCTACCAAAGCCCTGAAATCTTGACTTAGAGCTCAAATGTAATTCAGAAAAACATTGGAAGCACTAAAGAGTGCTTCAAAACACTGAGACTTCAGTAAAACATGTTTCTGTGGTATAAAAATGTCGCTCTCAAACCAATGATAATCTACATTTAATCTCCTGAAAGTGTATTCCTTTTCAAATAAACTTTTTGAAATCACATTCGCCAAAATAACATTAGACAAGTTGGTGATAGTGACATTACAAGTTTTACAAGTATAGGGAGCAAGTTACAATAGAGTTGAGTTTTTTACACAGCACTAATGCCAAACATGTTCAACCATTCATTAAAGTGTAGAAATAGTACCACCCACAATTTGTGTTTTTCAGTAACAGCCTTCCAGAAGTGTGTTAAATGGATCAGCCTCCTAAATTTCAAACCCAAACGTTACCTAATAAATTTCATCATTTATTAAGGTACATTTTTTAAAAATCACAAATAGTTGCCTTATCATATGTTATTTTATGTTTTCCCTCTGTCTAACATAGTAAGAAATATGACTTTAAGTCTTGAATATGGGTACTCATCAGAGATATGACAAACATAATATCTGTCTTCTATTTCTATCATATTCCTCTCTAGGAATAAATTCAATTTTCTTCTTTTTCCAAAACTTATGGGTAGTAGAAAATATTATTCCATGTAAAATAAAAGAATCACACCATTGTACAAAGCCATTTATAAAAATTCATAGTTAGGAATACATTCTAAACTATTTTTTAACTTTCTTTTTGACTAAAGATTAATCTTCCAAATGGGTGAGAATAAAATCATGTTTAGGTGCTTCACGTCTCCAGTCTTGCAAATTGTTGCTGCAGATGAATGAATTATGGAAATATAAGCTGACATCAGTTCAAGAATATGCAGGATTGAGACTCCATGGAATGTATATAAACCTTTCAAAGTATTAACAGATAGTTTAACAGAATGACTATCAGGAAGTTGAAACCAGAGAGGAATTATAGAAAAGACATAGAATGAATGCAAAATGAACAAGGGGCAAGTACAGTTAGAATACTTAATGTACACATATGATGAAGGAAGTGGTAAATTAGAAATAAATCTTGGAGAAAGGGTTGGTTGAGAATGATGGAAGGAGTGACTCTGATCTAGGATCATTGGACAATTAGATGGATATATTTAATTGTAACACAATTGCACAACCTTTTAAAATTCAGTTAAAAAACACAAGAAACAAAAACACACAAAAATCACAACCAAACAGCAATCTCTAGAGAGTATGAATATGACCTCTCAAAATTTGAATCAGTGAATGAAGGGCAGTCTTGGGAAAAGCAAACAAAGCTGTTCAAAAAGGGAAGTTTGGGATAGGGGAGAATTTTGAACAGAATTAAATAGATTGTCTAAGGTTATAAATCACCTACATCTGCTCTAAACAGTATCTTTCTTCTATGAGTTTTCGGTCTGAACTGGATAATCCAGTCCTAAGACACACTTGGTAGCTTGTGAGGTAGGATGGAAGAAACAAGATAAGAACCCATTACTCCACTGGAGAGAAAACAGTCCTCTATATTTTCTCTAATCTCTCTTCACTACTCTTTCTTCATACTTTTAAGTTAATTGATTTTGAATTATATTTTTCCTTTTTCTTCTGACAAAGTAATTGGTCAAAATTATTTCATTAAATATTATTTGTCATTTTCTTCTTTCATGCTGTTTAATTGGCCAAGTGAGTCCATTGAACTTCCCTCTTGCATTTGGTTGCCATGAAACAACATCTATGTTAATGAGGAGAAATCTAATGCTAAACTTTGTCTCCAGAAAACCGTCCAAGAGGCTGTGATCACAAATATTTGCCTGTATTTTTTTTTCTTTTACCTTGAAAGACTTCTTCTGTCTAAAGTGCCCACAATAAAAAGTACTACATCACTTGTTGGTTCAATCAGAATTGTCTAACCTCAAAAATATATTTTGCTAACAAGATGCTTAGAGGAAACAAAAAAATACTGCACTTTTATCTTCTCTCTTAAGATTCACCTTAGATACCATATCAGGAACAGTGAAGTTATTCTATGCAAAATTATTTCAATAGATTATTTTTCTCTTGGTCTTGCATTTGTTGACCAAGATGTATGGAGGAGAATAGAGTTAAATCACCCATACCTTGGTAGAAAGTGTCTG
>NW_024871701.1:0-24642 GCF_019054845.1 Dipodomys spectabilis | reverse complement strand
CCTTCTTTGGTGGCATTCTTTGTCCTCCCCAGCTGGCCAGGAGATGGGCCTATAGATTATCGGGCACTGCTAATTATTACAGTATCCTCCTTGTGAACTAGTAGCAATTGAAATTGGAAATTTGATTGTGGTGTTACAAACTCGTTGTGACATCACAAACCCATTTTGACATCATCACCGCCACGACATCACAAAGCCATTGTGACAACATTGTCATTGTTACATGATGATTCCATTGTTACATCTTAAATCTATTATGACCTCTTAGCTCCTTTGAAAATCACATGCCCTTTTCAACATCACAGTCCCTTTGTGTATCCATATTCTTGTTGTTAAGTAATGACAATTGAGATCAGAAATGCCATTATAACATCAAAAATTGTTTGTGACATCCTCAACAGTGTGACATCACATTTTCATTATGAGAGCATCAGCTCATTGTGACATCACCAAACTCAATGACAGAATCGCATTATGACAACAATTCTCATTGTGACATCATAGACACATTGTGAATGCCTATTCTGTGATTTCATTGTATTTCAAATGTGGCATGAGAGTTGATATCAGAAACGCAATTTTGTGCCTACAAACCATTTTGACATCATAATCACTTTGTGACATCACAGTACCATTGTGATATCACTAACACAATGTGACATCGCAAAGCTCTCCTGTCCTCATAACTTTTGTGACATGCTGACATTGTGGTATCTTAGACCTTTTTGCCCTCATAATTTGTTATCAACCTCATATTTCATGTATGACTTGAGATAACAGAAATCAACTGTGACATCATGACCATTGTGACATCACACTGACAGATGTCATGATCATCGTGTCACATTGTGACATTACAAAAGGTCTTGATGTCACAATTAATTGGTGATGCCATACGGTAAGGGGTCTATGTTGTCACAATTGATTAGTGATATCCAAATGGCATAACGGATCTCATTTGTCATGAAATCACAGAGAATATGAGTTCAAAACAGACTGTGGTATCTCCAATGTCATGTGTTTTCACAAACGTTATGAAGTCAGAGGAGTATTGTGATGTCACAGTGTGACACAATGTTTACGATGTCTGTCAGTGTGATGTCACAATGGTCATGATGTCACAGTGGATTTCTGATATCATATATCATAGCTGCAATATTATAAGGTTGAAAACAGATTACGAGCTCATAAAGGGCCTAAGACATCACAATTGCTGCACATCACAAGACTTATGAGGACAGGGCAGGTTTGTGATATCACAGTGTGTTAGTGATATCACCATGGCACTATGATGTCACAAAATGATTGTGATGCCATATATTTATAAGATCACAATATATTTCTGACATCAACCCACATGCCACATTTGAAATAGAATGAAATAAGAGAATAGGCATTTACAATGTGACTATGACATCACAATGACAATAAATGTCATAATGCTATGAGGTCATTGTAAATTGGTGATGTTGCAAGGAGGTAATTGTGTAATAATGAATATGTGTTGTCCCACTGGTGATGGGGTCACAAAGGTTTGTGATGTTACAATGGCATATATGAATTCAATTGTCATGAATTCACAATGAGGATATGGGTACACAAAGGGACTATGATGTCACATATGCCATGTGTGTTTTCAAAGGTACATAGGGGTCAGATAGCTTTATGATACACAGTTGTGATGAGGTCACAATGGGCTTTTGACGTCATAATGATTTGTAATATCTAAACACAAATCCATTTTCAATTGTTACTATTTCACAATGTGCATACAAGTTCACAGAATGAGTTGGAAGTACTAATGGACATGAATTTTTAAAAATGTTAGGAGGTCATTTTAGGTTTGTGAATGAACAATGGGAGAGTGATATCACAATGACAATGTCAACTCATTACATCATGTCAAAATATTGTTTTGGTGTCACTATTAGTTGATGATTCCACATTGGTTGTGAGGTCACAAAATATTGGTGATGTGTTGGGCATGTCACAATGACATTATGATTCTCAATTGTCCTAACTTACAATGAGTGTATGAGTTCCCAAAGGGACTGTGGTTTCTCTAAAAGTATGTGTTGTCACACATATATTGAAATCCTAAAAGTTTTGTGATGTCAGAATTTGACACAATGGATATGACATCTGGCAGTATGATGCCAACATGATCATGATGTCGCTGGGAATTTGTGATATCAAATGTCATTTATGAAATCTAATGAGGTCAACAACAGATTATGAGGACAATAAGGCCTAAGGTATCAGAATTGCAGCATGTCACAAAAGTTATCATGAGAGGATAGGTTTGTGATATCACGGTGGTTTAGTAATATCACAATGGCAACATGATATACAAAGGGATTGTGATCTCACAATGATTATGAGTTCCTGATTTTTTATGATATCTACCTACATGCCACATTTGAAATAGAATGAAATCACAGAAAAGGCATTCATAATGTGTCTATGATATCACCATGACAATGTGAAGTTATAATTCTATCATTATAGTTTTGTGATTTCACAATGAGTAGATGGTATAAAAATGATGATGTGATGTCACAATTATGATGATCTCACAAACTGTTTTGGATGTCAAAATGTCATGTCTGATTCTCAATTGTCAGTATTTCACAGTGGGGCTTTGTGTACACAAAGGGACTCTGATATCACAAAGCTATGTATTTTTCAAATGTTATAAGAGGTTATAATAGATTTGAAATGTCACAATGTGATCTTGGTATCAAAAACAGCAATGTGAAGTCACAATGGGTTTGTGATGTCACAGTGGTGATGAGGTCACAATGGGTTAGTTATGTCACGAGTTTGTAATATCACAATTATTTGTCCAATTTCAATTGCTACTAGTTGACCATGAGGACACTGTAATAACCAGCAGTGCCCCTATAATCCACGGGAACAGATAGTCATCATGGCCTCCTAATCTGGACCAATTGAAAGGGGGGATGCATGACACTGGAGGGGGCAGGACATGCTGCTGAAGGAGATAGGATGTCAAGCCCCACATGGTGAGCTGCCAAGAAGTGATTGGGCATGGACATTTGGTAAGTGATAATTGAAAACTGGAAGGCAAGAAATTATTGCAGTTGGGGAAGGGTACAGCCTATATATAAGCTGCATTTTCAGAGCAAGAGAAGGGGAGAGAAAAAGGTTAAAGGTCTGGATGGAAAGAAGTGATGAGACTGCTGGAGGGCAAAGACCTGGGAGGAGAGGAAATTGAGAGAGAGAAGGAGGTGAAGGATGGCAACTGGCCACCTGGACAAGGCAGGGCAGGCCTGTCAAGAGCAGAGCAGCCTGAAGCGAAGAATGGAATGCTGGAAGGAAAAAATGAAAAGAGCTGAAAGGTAGGACAGATCTGTAGAGAAGGAGAATGAAGAGATAGGAAAACAGCCTTGTCCTTTGAAGTGTGGAGCTTTGGAGATCATTATTTTGGCGGTTGGTTGTTTGCAGACCTGTTAATAGATGGCTGAACTGCTCTTTGGAGGGCTGAGGGTTCATGGTTGAGACTGAATTTAGCTCTCCGCATCCAGCCCGGCCAAGGTAGTCGCTTGTTACAAAATTTATGAGGACAAGACAGGTTTGTGATGTTACATTTCATTAATGATATCACAATGTCAATATGAGGTCAAAAAGGGATTGTAATGTCACAATGATGGTGTGGTCACAATGGGTTTCTGAAATAAACCTATATGCCACATTTGTGATAGAATGAAATCACAGAACAGGCAATCGCATTGTCTCTAGGACCTCACAATGAAAATGTGATGTCATTGTCATTTTGGGATGTAACAATGGGCTGATGGTATTATAACAACAATGTGATCTCACTCTGGAGGTGATGTCACAATGCGTTTGTAATGGTAATTTGGCAAGTCTGATGTCAGTTGTCTTTGTTCATAATGACAACATGGTTACCCAAAGGGACCATGATATCACAAACTCCATGTGCTTTTTCAAAGGTGCTAAGCGGTCACAACAGTTTTGGGATGTCACTAGGTGATCATGATATCACTGTGGCAATATGATGTCACAATGGGTTTGTGATGTCAAGTGATGATAAGGTCACACTTGGATAGTGATGTCACAATGAATGTGTAATATCACCATTACATGTCCAATTTCATTCTACTAGATCACAATGAAGATACGAGTTCACATAAGGAGCTAGAAGTCAGAAAGGCCATGAATTTTGTAAAATATTATGAGGACATAATAGGCTGGTGAAAATGCAATGAGACAGAGATATCCCATTGGCAATGTGATGCTACCATTACATGAGATAGTATGGTTTTGAAGTTACAAATGGTGATGCCATACAGGTGATGAGGTCACAGAGGTTTGTGATTTGACAATGGGTTGGTGATGTCACAATCTCATGCCAGATCTCTAATTGACAATGACTATATAAGTTCACAATGGATAATCATGTATCCAAAGGCATATGTTGGCACAAGTGTAATGACTCTTAACACGTTTGTGTTGTCCTCATGTGACTCAGTGTCAAGAAATCTGGCAGTGTGATGTCACAGTGTTCATGATATCACAGTGGATTTTTGATATCACATGTCATGCCTGAAGTATTATGAGTTAAACAATTTATGAACTCAGGGAGGCCAAAGAGATCACACTGGCAGCATGTCAAAAAATTTATGAGGATAAGACTGTTTTGTGATGTCATAGTGCATTAATGATATAATAATGGCAATGTGGTGTCATCAAGGTATTGTGATATTATAATGCTTATGTGGTCACAATGTATTTCTGATATCAACCCACCAGCAATATTTGAAATAGAATGAGATCACAGAATAGGCATTCCAATGTATCTGTGACATCACAATTACATGTGATTTGATGTCATTGTTGTTTTATGATGTCATGATGGGCTGATGTTATCATAATGACAATGTGATGTTACACTGGTGATTATGTCACAAAGGTTTTGCGATGTTAAATGGCATGCCTGATTTCAATTGTCATTAGCTCAACATGAGGATAGGAGTATACAAAAGGCCTGTCATGTCACAAAGGCCATGCTTTCTTTCAAAGCTTCTGAAGTCATAATAGTTTTGGGATTTCACAATGTGATCATGTTGGTACAATGGCAATGTGATAACACAAAGAGTTTGTGATGTCTCCGAGGTGATGAGGTCACAAATAGTTAAAGATGTCTCATCAAGTTTGTAATATAACAGTGACATAGACAATTTCAATTTCTTCTAATTCACTATGAGGATACTATAATAACCAGTGGGGCCAGAATTGTCTGTGGGAGCCGCTATTCATTGTAAATTCTTGGCTTGGCCCACCGGAGAGTGTGGGGAATGCAGCCAAAGGTGGAGGTGTCAAGCCTCACACGGTGAGCTGTCAAGAAGTGATTGAGCATTGGGCAGTTTTGGAAGTGATGGCTGAAAGCTGTTAGTCTTGAGATCCATTGGAGGGAGAAGGGGTACAACCTATATATAAGTTGCATTTTCAGGGCATTGTAAGAGTAGATAAAAATGGGAGTTACCTGGATGGAAGAAAGTTGTGAGACAGCAGGAAAGGATAAACCTGAGAAGGGGGGAAGCTGAGGGAGAGCAGAAGGTTGGCAATTGGTCACTGCGGCAGAGTAGGGCAGGCCTGTGGAGAGTGGAGAGGCCTGAAGAGAAGAAGGAAGTGGTGGAAGGGAAAAAGGGAAAGATTAGGAAGGAATGACAGGTCTGTAGAGAAGGAGGGAAATGGAAAATGGAAAAGAAAATGGAAATGGAAAAGAAAAAAGCCTTGCCCATTGAGCTTTGGAGCTTTGGAGATCATAATTTTGTGGTTGGTGGTTTGCAGAACAATTAAGAAAGGGTGGAGCTGCCCATTGGAGGTCTGAGGTTTGGTGGTCAACGCTGCTCTTGAACCTGGGTATCCAGTCCTGTATAAGTTAATCACAGTCCCCTTTCCAGTGAAAAATGGTTTATTATATTAAATGTGATTCGATGGATTTTCTCCTTGCCTTAGAGGTCATATGTACGTGAGTACACAGAAAGAGCTTGAAGTCTCAAAGTCCATGAATTTTCTTAGATCTGATGAGGCCATAACAGGTTTGTAAAAACACAATGGGAGAGTGATATCACAACAGCAATAGCACAATATCATGTCAAAATAATGATTTGATACAACAATTAGTTGTTGATGCTATTCTCGTGATGAGGTCAAAATAAGTTTGTGATGTCACAATGGGTTCACGATGTCAGAGTGGCATGGGAGATCTCAACTGTCATTAATTGGCAATGAATATATGAGTTCAAAAAGGGACTGTAATGTCTCCAAAGGCATGTTTTGTTAGAAATGTGAGGTCACAATATGACAAAATGGTCATGACATCTGGCAGTTTGATGTCACCGGAGATTTCTGATATCACCTGTCGTACCAGAAATATCAGATTGAAAACAGATTATGAGCTCAGAAAGGGCCTAATATATGGCAATGTCACTATGTCACAAAACTTATAAGGACAGGACTGGTTTGTGATGGCACAGCAGATTAATGATATCACAATGGCAATGTGATGTTACAAAGGATTGTGATATCACAATGGTTATATGGTCAAAATGGGTTTCTGATATAGAATGAATTCACAGAATAGGCCTTCACACTGTTAAGTCTATGATGTAACAATGTCACTGTGATTTATATTGCTGTGATGCCATTGTCGTTTGGTTATGTCACAATGAGCTGATGGTGTCATAATGACAATTTGATGTCATTGCTGATTTATGATGTTACAATGGTTATGAGTTCACATTATGTTTCTGATATTAACACGCATGTCAAATTTGAAATAAAATGAAAAAGCTGGGCACCAGTGCCTCGCGCCTGTAATCCTTGCTACTCCAGAGGCTGAGATCTGAGGTTCGAGGTTCAAAGCCAGCTTAGGCTGGAAAGTCTATGAGAATCTTATTCCCAAAAAAACCATTAGAAAACCGGAAGTGGCTCTGAGACTCAAGTGATAGAGCACTCGCCTTGAGCTGAAGAGTAGGGACAGCACCCAAGCCCAGAGTTCAAGCCCCACGACTGACAAAAAATTATTAAAAACAGGCATTCACAATCTTTTTATAACATCACAATGACAATGTGATCTCATAATGCTATCTTGTCATTGTAGTTTTGTCATGTCAAAAGTAGTTGATGCTGTCATAATGAAAATGTTATGTCACTCTGGTGATGTCACAAAGGGTTCATGATGTTAAATTGGCATGTCTGATATCAATTGTCAGTTCATAATGAGGGTATAGTTCCACAAAGGGACTGTGTTGTCACAAAGGGCATGTGTTTTTTCAAAGGTGATAAGAGGTCCTAATAGGTTTGCGATGTCACAATGTGATAGTGATGTCAAATGGCAATGAAAGCTCACAATGGTTTTGTGATGACACATTGGTGATGATATCAAATAGTTTTGTGAAGTCACATCTCATAATCACATGTCCAGTTTCACATGTCCAATGAGGATATGAGTTCACAGAAGACACGTATAAATGGCCATGAATTTTCTAAAATGCTATGAAGACATACTAGGCTTTTGAAAACACAATGGGATAGTGATATCAAGATGGCAATGTGATGTTGCAATATGATGACTTAATAATGTTTTGATATCATAATTTGTTATGCCACACTGATGAGTTCACAAGAAGTGTGTGATGTCACAATGGGTTGGTGATATCAAAATGACACATGTGATTTCAATTTTCATTAACTCACCATAAGTACATGAGCTCACAAAGGAACTCTGATGTCTCCTAAGGCATGTATTTTCACAAAAGTGATGAAGTCCTAACAGGTGTGTGTTGTCTGTGACAAAATGCTCATAACATCTATCAGTGTGATGTCACCATGATCTAGATGTCACACTGGATTCGAGTATCACATTTCATACCAGGATTGGGCTTGAGAGGATTGGAATTTCACAGTGGGTTAGTATTATCACTATGGAAATGTGGGGTCACAAAGGGATTGTGCTGTCACAATGGCTATTAGATCACAATGTGTTTCTAGTATAATAGGTTTGTGCTGTCACAATTGGTTGGAAATGTCACAATGGCATGCCAGATCTCAAATGTCATTAATTCACAATGAAGATATGAGTTCACAAAGGGACTGTGTTGTCTCTAAAGTCATGTGTTTCACAAATATGATGAAGTCCTAACAGATTTGTGAGTTCATAATGTGCCACTATGATCTTGATATCTATCAATGTGATGTCACAATGTTCATGATGTCACAATGTTCATGATGTCAGAGTCAATTTCTGATATCATATGTCATACCTGAATTATTATGTTTCAAAACAGATTATAAGCTTACTAAAAGCCAAAATATCCTAATGGCAGCATTTCACACAAGTTATGACCTCCTCATCAGTATGGCATCACGAATTGTGACATCAGAACATTATTATAACATGATATTGAGACAACACATTGTCATTGTGAAATCACTGTCCCATTGGGTTTTCACATAGTATGACCTCACACTATGAAGCTTCTTCTATCAAATGGTATCCTCATATTGAATTATGAGTAATTGAAATTGGATCATTCTGATATTACAAACAAACTGTGACATCACAAAGCCATTCTGACCTCATCACCACAGTGACATCAATACCCAAATGGACATCTCATTCCATTGTGACATTATGGATCACATTGTGCCATTCCAAAACTATTATGACTTTTAACCACCTTTGAAAACACACATGGCCTCTGTGACATCACAGAACCTTTTTTGTATCCATAACTTCATGGGGAACTAATGACAACTGACATCAGACATACCAAGGAAACAACATACCAACTCCTTTCTGACATCATAATTGTGACATCATGTTGCCATTATGACACCATCAGCTCATTTTGACATGTAAAACTACAATGACATCATAGCATTTCCACATCACATTGTTATTCTGATGTCATAGACACATTGTGTTTGCCTATTATGTTATTGATTCTATTTTTAATGTGGCATGTCGGTTATCAGAAACTCATTGTGTGTTCATGACCATTTTGATATCATGATGTCTTAGTTCCATCACATTGCCATTGTGATGTCACGTTGCCAAATTAATGTCACAAAGGTATTTTGATGTGACAATGGTTGTGAAATCAGAATGAGTTTCTGATATCAACTCACATGCCACATTTCAAATAAAATGAAATCACAGATTAGGCATTCATAATGTGACTATGATATCACAATGACATAATGGCAAATGTTATAATGTCATTGCCATTTTGTGATGTCACCATAAGCTAAAGATGTCATAACAACAATGTGATGTTACACCATTTATGACATCACACAGGGTTTATAATGTTACAATGGTTATGAGGTCACAATGTGTTACTGATGTCAACTGACATGCCACATTTTAAATAGAATGAAATCACAGGATATACATTCACAATGTGTCTAAGACAGCAAAATGGCAATGTGATGTCATAATGCTATGAGGTCACTGTAGCTTGTTGATGTCACAATGTGCTGATGGTGTCATAATGATTGATATCACACTGGTGATGATGGCACAAATGGTTTGTGATGTCACAATGGTATGTCAGATCTTAATTGCTATTAGTTTACAGTGAGGACATGAGAATGAAGTCACCATGACATATACAAATGAACTGTGATGACACAAACGCCATGTTTTTGTCAAAAGTGCTAAAGTTCCTAACAGGTTTTGGTTGTCAAAATGTTAATGATATAAAAATGGTTGTTAATGATGTCAAAACTAGTTTGTAATATCACATATTATTTCAAATTTCAATTGCTACAAGTTCCCAATGATACAAGTTCACAGAAGGAGCTTGATGTCCCAAAAGCCATGCATTTTCTAAGATGTGATTAGGTCATAATAGGTTTGTGAAAGCATGATGGTACAGTAATATCACAATTGCAATATGATGTCAAATTCTAATTAATTGGTGGTGCTATAATAGTGATGAGTTCAAAATTGTTTGTGATGTCGCAGTAGATTGATGATGTGACAATGGCATTCCAGACCTCAATTGTCATTAACTCGCAATGAGTATATAAATTTAGAATGGGCTTGTGAGGATTCCAAAGCATTTGTTGACACAAATGTAATGAAGTCAAAACAGATTTGTGATGTGACAATATGACACAATGATCATTACATCTAGCAGTGTGATGTCACTATGCTCATGATGTCAAAGTATATTTCTAATATTTCATGTCATTCCTGAAATAATTTGAGGTCGAAAATAGATTGAGCTATCAATGGGCCTAACATAACACAGTGGCAACATGTCACAAAACTTTTGAGGACAGGACATGTTTAAGTTGTCACAGTTGTTTAGAGATATCACAATTTCAATGTTACATCACAAAGGGATTGTGATGTCACAATGGTTATGAAGTCAAAATGTGTTTTTGATATGAATCCACATGCCACATTTGAAATGTAATGAAATCACATAATAGGCATTCATAATGTATATATGATGTCACAATGACAATGTGATGTCATAGTGGTATGATGTCATTACAGATTTGTGATGTCACAATGAGCTGATTTTTTCACAATGACAATGTGATGTCACACCTATGATTATATTGTAAATACTTTGTGATATTTCTTTGGCATATCTGATCTCAATTGACATTTCACAATGAGGATATGGGTACACAAAGGGACTGTCATGTCACAAAGGCCATGTGTTTTTTCAAAGGTGCTAAAGATGTCATAATGGGTTTGGGAGGTCTCAAGGTGATTGTAATGTCACAACAGCAATGTGATATCATAATGGCTTTGGAATGTCACCTTGGTGATGAGGTCACAATGGACAGGACCAGTTTGTGATGTCACAACAGGTTACTATCACAATGGCACTGTGATGTCACAAAGGGATTTTCACATCACAATGGCTTTGAGGTCACAATGGATTTCTGAAATCCACCAATATTGCTCACTTGAAATAGAATGAAATCACAGAATAGGCATTCACAATATGTCTATAATGTCACTATGACATATGATGTCATAATACTATGATATGTAAGTTTAGTGATGTTAAAATGGCATGTCTTATCTTACTAGTCATTAGATTACCATGAGGATCCCAAAGGTTGCTATTGTGCTGAGTCCATTACACAGTATTCTTTGTGCTATTTTTTAAAATCGTTCTGAGTCCTTGCAAGGTTGGTATCCCCAAAAATCACACACACACACACACACACACACACACACACAAACATACAGAGACACCGTGCACCAGCTTGGTGTGTGGGGTGGATGGAGAAGAGTCCTCCGTTGGGCTGAGTGGAGATTCGATCCCCCCCCCCCGGGCAGCTGCTGGGGTTGGGGGCAAGCCCTGACCTGAGGTGAGGCTGCTTCTGCCATGGCCTGGTAGACTTAGGGCAGAGTCAGGACAGCACAAAGCCAGGGATGGGGGCGTGGCTGAGGGAGGGAGGAGGCTTGACCCAAGGGAGGACAGGGCTTGGCTGAGGGGGCACATATCTGCTGCAGCCAGGGGCACACATGGACTGCAGCACTTGTGCAACAGGGGCTGGGCAGCCCTGGAGAGAAGTGGGGGCAGAGAGAGAGCAGAGAGAAGAGCAGGCACATGCACCAGGGATGGCGGCCTCAAAACCTCTGCTGCTGAGGGAGCATTGGTCTGGGCCAGGAGTACAGAGCACAGAAAGCCAGCACATCAGGCACATCCCTCACACCATGGCTGCATGCTGCACACAGAACCACAGCCTTACAGATTCTCCCAGCAGCACAAGTGAGTGGCCAATCGCAGGTCAGCACCTTGCGACCTCCCCCTACCACTCCCACTCCCCCCCCTGCAAATCTCGCCTTCTCTCTTGTGTCCCAACCACGCCTCCCCAGCACCAGGCAGGCCAGCCCTGACTCTGCCACAAATGCGCCCCAGGAGTGGGGGGTTGGGGAGTGGGTGTTGACTCTGGGAACTCACCCCCATCCCTAGTGGCCAGTATCCCTGGAAATGGGGAGATGCAGGAATGGGTGAGAAGGGGTCACCACTGAGCCCCTGGCTGGAGCAGTGGGAGACACACAGTCCCACATCTGCACCCTTCCTCTCCCTGGTGGGGACCTGGTGGCTTTAGTCAGAGGTGGGGAACATCACCTCTGCACCTGCCTTATTGGGTCTTTTCCTTTTTTCTGGGAGTGGGGGATGTTGGATGCAGAAGATAGGCTTCCCTTGCTATGTGAGCCCTTGTCCTCTGTGCTCAGTCACCTTTCATCTGAGAAGGGTCCCAGAAAAGCCCACTAGGGAGGTGAGGGCACTGGGGGTCAGATAGTAGGTGAATATATGGGAGGAACACACACCCTCAGACACACATATACCCGGCCTATCCCTCCACCCCAGCTGTCAACAGTACTCACAGGGTGATCACATTTCCCAGCTCTGCCAGCGTCTGCCGGTGTTCCCTGTCCATCTGGTCTCCTTGTCCTCCCCAAGAATCTGCCCAGTTGCCCAGAAGTATCTAGGCTGGAAGTAGGAGTCTGTGCATGTATGTAGCCTTTAGGACCCCATCCATTTCCTCAACACCGCCCCCACCCTGGGTCAGACACCCCCCTTGGAACCCCATGACCCACTGCTTGTTTCAGTCCTGCTCTGAGGACCCACCTGTCTGGGGATTCCTTCACCCAGCATCCTGGCATAGGGTTTTGGTGAATGGGGAGTTAAGGCTGGTTGTTCCCAAGGGGAAGGGTCTGGCCCTGGAGAAGGGGAGAGGCGGGGTCGTGCTGTGTCATTAGAGTGGTGCTCCCCTTGTGTGGGAGTCCTTGGTTCTGACAAGGGAACGGAGAATGGGAACCCGCATGCTCCGATGAGGAATCAACAAACTTAGGAGAGGTACTACTCTGAGTCTGTGTGTATGTGTGTGTGTGTGTGTGTGTGTGTGTGTGTGTGTGTGTGTGTGTGTGAGAGAGAGAGAGAGAGAGAGAGAGAGAATCTTTCTCCTTGTACAGCCTGACTGTCCTCAGGTGAGTGATCAGTTGGCAAATTGCAGGTGCTGCATGGAACATCTGTCACCATTCTGGAGGGGTGTGTGTGTGTGTGTGTGTGTGTGTGTGTGTGTGTGTGTGTGTGTGTGTTGGGAGAGCAGGGAGATGAGAACAATGAAAATATATTTAAGTCACCATGTCTAAAAACAGCAAAAACATTTTATTTCTCTGTGTGTGTGTGTATTTGTTGTTGTTGTTCTTCATCAATACCAAGTACAAGCCCAACCACAATTTTTGTTTTCTCCTTCACAGTTTCATGGCTCCTTTAGGGAAGATTTCAGTAGACATTACTTTCCTCCCCTTTCCACCTCTCTCTTCCCCCTTTCCTGTAGCCCACAGTAGCTGCTGGGCCAGAGTGGGCCTCCTCTAGAAGAACTGTGTGAACCCTGGACTGGAGTGGACGCCTGTCCTTCTATCCCCAGCCAGAAGTTTCATGAGGCGAATGAGATCACAGCCACATTCTTCAAGCCAGACACTGCTCTTGTATGTTTAGTTGGAGGTAATTCAAGGTTTGGAATGTGTTTGCCCAACATAATTAGGGAACGAGATGAGGGAAATGATAAGGTAGGGGCTGTGAAGCTATGAGGTTTTGGGGACTGGCGTATGGTGTGACATGACAGATGGTTCACCATGACAGTGGATGAGAGGGGAACCATATCTAGGGCATTAACGGTCTCTGTGGGCATTCTGGCACAGGGTTGCTGGCCCCCACTGGTGGTGAGGACACCCTCCTGGGGCAGTGCTCAGTGTCAATCCTCCCTGGAGTCCTGCAGAATCCAGTCTGTGTCCTGCCTGGGCTGTTTCCAGCTGGGCAGTGGTAGGCAAGTCCACTTCCCCTGTTGGAGCCTGCTCGGTATCAGGAGGTGGCAGTTAGCTAGGGCTGGCTGAATGCCAGTTTCTGTAACCTGTTATAGGCTGTCTGGAAGGAAAAGGGGACCACTGATTTTGGAACCCTTTAAGTTTGATTGGGACAAATTAAATATCACATTTTCCAGGTTTTGTTTTTTTATTTAAGCTGGCAATTTCCACTAATACCTGGGATTATGGATCAAATTAGATGGATGATTTCAGCCATCAAACAATGATGTTCAAAGTGGCACAGGCAGAGTTCCCAAGCCAGATTGTCATCTTCTTTGAACGTTGTGCCTTGACTGCCTTTCTCTGGCAGCTGTTGCATCTCTCTAGGGTGATGACCCCAATCGAGGACATTATGGGGAACAGACATTGTGACCTCACCATCCCCAGCCTGCCAGCAATGAGCAGAGATGATTCCCAGCACCTGTACTGGACTCTGGGAGATTCAGAGAACCCAAGCTACCTCAAGAATCCTTCATCTGCAACATGAAATTTAGGGGCCACATGTGGTGGACAATCCTGGCTGGCCCCAGGGGGAGGACAGGAGTCCCCTTGAGCCAGCCATTCAGCTCACAGCAAACTCATTCACACCTCCATGGTGAATTGAGTGCCACAGAGCTGGTCAGCTGCTGGACAGAGATCGTTGAGAAGACAGGCATCCCAGAGGCCCTGAAATGTAGCGAGTACATAGTGGCTCACACCCTCAGAGCCAAAACAGTTAAGTGTTGTGGCACCAGGAGTGGGTAAGAGGGAGGAGGGAGAACTGTGGGAGAGCTACATCAGGCTTTCTCCCCACTCCCCCACAGAGGATTCTTACCTGAATCAGATGGGATTTTCTGTAGTATTGTCATAGACAGATGCTCATTTATTTAACCAACAAACCATTACAGTGTGCACGAGGCTCTGGGGGGTCACAGACAACGAAAAGTTCCAGGACTGGTTCCACAGCCCATGAAGAAACCTTGGATTGATCTGGATGTCAGTGATTCAAGCCTGTCATCCTAGTTACTTAGGAGGCTGAGATCAGAGGATTGAGGCTTTTGGCCCGGGCAGGAAAGCCTGTAAGACTCTTGTCTTCAATTAACTACCAAAAACAAATCACCAGAAATGGATGTGTGGCTCAAGCCATAGACTGCTAGCCTTGAGTAAAAAGGCTTAGGGACAGCACCTAGGCTCCGAGTACAAGGCCCAGAACTGACACAAAGAAAGTAAAGAGAGAAAGGAGGGAAGGACAGAGGGAGAAAAAAGGAAAGGAAGGAAGAAGGGAGAACATGCAAGCCATGGTTTGGAGTCTCTGGATCAAGGGAGCCAATTATTCACAATCTATGTGGGGACAGGTTCAGAGCCTAAAGCCAGTATGGAGGACCAAGCCACTGACCCCTCAGAAACTTCATGCCATCCAAGAGCTGTGTGGTCACTGACAATATAGGGAACCAGCCTCGGGTAGAACCTAGGGCTCAGAGTGGGTCATCAGGTTTCAATTATGCCCAGCCTCATTGAGTTTATTTTCTGGTCAGATAAAACGAAAGTTTCCAAGGGCTAGGGAGGTATTGGAGTGAGAGAGTTTCAAGGGGGGATCAAAGTATAAGTAGGAATTTGAAGAGGGAGAATGATCCTGGGTCACGTGTATCAGGCCTTTGGAGTCATGACCTCACCTGACAACATAGACTACCAGCCTTTGATCTAGCCACACTGCTATTAAAAGTCCTGGCCCCTTGGGTTCATCATTGACAACCTGGCTGCCGTTCACTGCAGGATGCCTGTGCAGTACACCCTTAGGGACTAGGACTTTCCAGGGCTCAATCTGACGATATCACTCCCGGTGTCCATTCCTTTACCAAAGACTGAGGTAAGCATGCCACTGACACAGGACAGCCTGGAAATGAGGGCAGGAAGTGCGTCTCTTGGCTGGCTCACTCTTTAGTATAGATGGCAGATCTAGGATTCAGAGTGGGCAGGCTGAAGGTGGGGCAGAGCTGGGTAGAGGCTGGTGGAAAAATCAGAGGCACTGTGGTCTGAGCAGGGTTGTTTCTTTGATAATACTCACAACATAGGAAAATTTCTGGGATAGAGCAGCCCTTTTCACCTCCCAAAGAGGGAACTAAATCCCCCCAGTCTCTGTCCCTTGACCAGGAATCCCTTTGGTTCCCATATCATGTGGTGGATAACTAGATCTTACCTCACTGCCTAGTTTTCAGGCAGGACAGTGAGAGATCCTGAGTGATAAGGTCAGGGGATCTTCAGTATGAGATTGTACTTGAATGTCCCAACTTGGTGCATGGTCAGTCCCATCTAAGACTGCCATGGTGTAGGACATAGAATATAGAGAATCAGAGCTGGATGGGGTCTGTTCTGGGAGTCCTGAGTATTATGTGTTAGCTTTGAGCTCCCGTGTGCCCACTTGCTTCCCTTTCTTGGGTGGGTCTATGCTAGAAAAAGCTTGAAACTAAGGCATGGATCTTATCTTCTTTGCTCCAAGATAGCACTCTACCATTTGAATCACAGCTCCACTTCCAGCTTTTTGGAATGTTTAATTGGAGATAAAGAGTTCTCACGGGCCTTGCTGCTAAGTGGCATCCAACTGCAGTCCTCAGATTTCAGTCTCCTGGGGGGAGAGGATGACAGGAATGGAAGTTTGTTTGGCTGGGTGCCAGTAGCTCATGGCTGTTATCCTAGGTACTCAGGACGTGAGATCTGAGGATCACGGGTCAAAGCTAGCCTGATCAGGAAAGACCCTGAGACTCTTACCTAAAAGGAATTGCCAGAAAACCAGAAGTTGTGCTGTGGCTCAAGCAATTGAGTGCTTGCCTTAAGCTGAAATGCTCAGGGACAGCACTCGGGCACAGAGTTCAAGCCCCACAACATAAAAAAGAAAGAAAGTAAGACATCTTTGCCTGCAAATGATGGTGGAGGTGTGGGGGTGTAGGAAGGATGCTGTGTTTGGGAGACCAAGTGCTGGCCTCACTGTAAAGATATTTGTAAGAACTCCCCAATTTTGCCCCAGTTTGAAGCCACAGCTTCAAGAGGACATGTCCTGTGACAGGCAGGGAGTGGGAGAAGGGGTGCAGGTGTGATTGTTTTGTCTTTATTTTCTCCATTGAAGGATAGATTTGGATGCAAAATCTGAAGTGAAGGGTTGCAAAAAGTTTGCGGACTGATGAGATGGGTTTCCTCTGTGTATATGAAGGTGGATGAAACCAGAAGCCACCCGTGGCTCACAACTCTCATCCTAGCTATTCAGAAGGCTGAGATGTGAGGACCGTGGTTACAAGTCAACTTGGGAAGAATAGTCTGTGAGACATGATGATAGACCACTAGAGAACAGGAAGTGTTGCTTTGGCTCAAGTGGGAGAGTGCTCACCTTCAGCTGAATTGCTGAGGGACAGCACCTTGGCCCAGAGTTCAAACACCTTGACCAACAACAAAAAAAGAGGTGACTAAGTTTTCCACATAGCAATGTGCATGATAGGAAGTGCCATACTGGTCTATGAGACATTCCAGATATATGTGCGGCTCAATGTTTTGTCTACAGTGGGTCTGATGTTGGTACTGCCACCTTCTAGTGGGTGGGATCTGATCCTAATTGAGGGAGTTCATGTTTCTGTTCTCAGGGACTGCGGAATCCTTGGGCTATCATGTGTGTGTGTGTGTGTGTGTGTGTGTGTGTGTGTGTGTCTGTCTGTCTGTCTGTCTGACTGTCTGTGTCTGTGATTGTGTGTGTTTGGAGGTAGAAGAACTGGGCCTTGAACTCAAGGCCTAGGTGCTGTCCCTGAGATATCTTGCTCAAAGCTAGAGCTCTGACACTTGAGCCACAGCTCCACCTGTGGCTATTTGGTGGTTCAGTATAGATAGGAGCTTCACAAACTTTCCTGAGTGGCTGGCTTTGAACAGTGATCCTCAGATCTCAGCCTCCTGAATAACTAGGATGACAGACAGGAGCCACCTGTGATGGTTCTGTGTGTGTGTGTGTGTGTGTGTGTGTGTGTGTGTGTGTGTGTGTAAAAGTTGGTTGTTATAAGGAGTGCTGGACCCTTTGGTAACTTCTAACCGCTGTCTTTGGGGGGGTGCATGGACTTTGTGGCTGAGGTCTGGGAGCTTGGAAGGGTGAGACGTTTGAAGGGGACTCAGTACCTTTAAATTATAAGAACAAGGGATCTTTGTGATCTGGAACTGTCTACTCTCTTGGGCCTGGTTGGTGGCAGAGGGAGCACGGGAGGACCTGGGGGGTGGGGCCCTTAGGGGTTGGCTCCCCAGGGGGACAGAGAGCATGGTTAGCACTTATTAAGGCTGTGAGCCCTGTTAGTATGGACCTTATTGGAATGGGTCAGACTCTGGGTCATCTCATCATGATGTCTGATGGGCAAGGCCAACCCTACTTTAAATCTTGACCTGTGATCTTCAGATCTCAGCATCCTGAGTAGGTAGCAGTATAGGCATGAGCCTCTGGCACCAGGCCTCAGATTCTTTTTGGTATATTAAGGTTTGAACTCAAGAGCTTAGGCTTTCCAATCAGGTCTTGTTCCATGGGAGCCAAGCCTTTCTGTCTTGGGCATTTCTGAGATAGAGACTCCATATATGTTCAGGCTTGGCAGGATCATGGTACTCCTGTGACAGGCAGGTGTCACCATGCCTGGTCCTCTGTAGTTGGGATGGTAGATATGTAGCACCATGCTCAGTCATCGGTTTAGATTACTGTCCCAAACTCTTAGTCCACAGCAGCCGATTTTTGACCACAGTTGAAGCTGTGGGTTCAGCCTGGAACCATTGGTCCTCAGTCTCCTCACAGGACAGTTGTGAGGAAACAAGGGATCAATACAAGGGGAAATCTGGGGCAGGGCCAGGCATAGAGGCAACGGTCATTAGATAAGTTTCTTGGCAATTCTGTGAGCATATAACAAGAAGATACCTGGAAAGGACTCAGAAGGGGCCTGTTATTTATCATGCTACAGGTATGGGATTATGAAACAAAACATGGCTCTCTTTCATCCTTACCCTATCCTCATGAGGAAGGGGATCCTTCACTGTTCAGCTTTGCAGCTGGGGCAAATGAGGCACGGAAAAGCTGGGTGACCTACTCATGACCCCCAGGAGACAGGAAGCTTGACCTGACTTCTCGGCCATGCTCCCTAGGACAATGGGTGCTATTCAGTCCATTTCTTGTGGTGGGAAGTCCACTTATTGTCAGTCGTGGGGCTTGAACTCTGGGCCTGGGCACTGTCCACAAGCTGCTCAGATCAAGTTTAAGGCTCTACCACTTGAGCCATAATACCACTTCTGGTTTTCTGGTGGTTCTTTGGAGATAAACGTCTTACAGACATTCCTGCCTAAGCTGGCTATGAACCATGATCCTCATATCTCAATGTGTAGTTACCATTGTAGGCCTGTGCCACCGGCAGCCTGCTTAAGTGTAATTCTCTCCCTCTCTCTCTCTCTCTCTCTTTCTCTCGCTGTCTCTGTCTTTCTCTCAGTAACTTGTTGAATTTGTCTTGGAGGAGTTGGCTCAGCGTTCCCATATGGCTGGGACCCAAGGTGACCCTCTCATTCTGGAGGTAGGCTGTGTGTCAGGATCATTCCCACTTGGACTGTGGAACTAGCTCCCATAGGTAAGCCCCTCTGTGCCTGGGGTAGACCGTGATGGTTACTCATTGTCAGTCTGTCTGGTGAGTCTTTCCCCACTACCCTCTACTAAGACAGTTAAAGGAAAGTGGATGAGGAGGCATTGCATTGTCCAGATGCACAGCACTATCCTGAGCCTCTGATCCTCACTGCCATTTATCTGGCCAGACCCTGATTATAAGAAACTGAATTCACTCTATGTCTACTTCACATTGCTGCAGTGTGTCATTTCGGGGAGTAGAGTCAGTGTGCAGAGGAAAGACCCCAGGTCCGACACCTCCTGGGGGACATTTGTTCTGTGACAGCGCGAAGTCATTGCTGTGGATAAGGAGGAAGCCGGCATCAGATTGAGCCAGAACAATGCTCAAAGGTAGGTAGGCGGTTGAAGAATCAAACCCACACAGGTCTGCTTCCAACTCACAAAAAGGAGGATGCAGTGCAGGTAGTCCAGCACTGGATCTAGAGGACTATGAATGGATGGTGGCAGTCAGGTACTGTGGAGCACATGGGCAGCAAAGATGGCGCTGAGAGGGGGTTGAGTGGGCAGAGCCTAATTTACTTTAGAGCACATGGGCAGCCAAGATGGAGCTGGGAGAGAGTAGAGTGGGCAGAGCCCAATTGACCTGCCGATCAGAGCCTAACCAGCCCGTGAAGGCTCAGGTGAATGATAGGGTGTGACCTTGACAGTGATTGGTTCCTCTTCCTCCCTTACCATGCCACCCGCCCTTTTTGTCTTTAAAAGGGGCTGCTCTCTGTTAATAAACCAGTTTTTTACCTGCTGGATTTGGCTCCCAGCTGTGTCTGATTGTCTCCTGGGCTGAGGGAGGCTGGGGAACAGGCGAGCGCCGCACTTACCTTTCCTTTCCTCGGACCCAGTCCGTCTTTTGTGCGCACGAAGACCCAACAAGGTGCCAGTGGCTGTCGCCTGTCATCCGGCCTATTCGGGAGGCTGAGTTCTGATGGTCGTGACTCAGAGCCAGCCCAGGCAGGAAGGTCTGCGAGATTCTTATCTCCCATAAACGACCTCCTTCACCCCACCCTGAAAAACCCAGTTTTGGTGCTGTGGATCAAGTTATAGAGCCTCAGCCTTGAGTAAAAGAAGCTCAGGGATGAAACTGAGTCCCTGAATCCAAGACCTGGGACTCACAAAAAAAAATAAATAGTACACACTTGTTATCTTACTACCAAAATGATGGATACATTCTTTTCTCTGGTACTTGTAGCCAAAGGTAAGGGGTTTCCCTTGATGTTCCTCTAAATCTCTCCTTCTCTCTATTATCTCTCCTGGCTTCAGTTGCAGGATAGAATTCAGATCATCCCACTTGATATGACCTTAAGTACCCTCCACTACCCGCCTTTCTTGGGGTGGGGATCCTGGATGTACTCACCTCTGGGTGAAAGAAGCACCAGAGAGATGGAGGTAGGTATCCTTGAAACTCATACACACACACACACACACACACACACACACACACTCACCTAGGCCAACTCTGACTAGCCTTTTCCAAAGATACTTTATCTCCTTGGGTTAACTGACCTAGGAGAGGAACATGGTCCTCTATAAATGACTATTTTAACTAGGGCTTGCTAGTTGACACGAGATAAACAGAAGCTCAAAGGAAAGGTTCTGGAGCCTGTCTGGCTCAGGCTCACACTTGACATCCTGGCTCCTCAGTAGGCAGAGATCTGAGGATCAAAGATCGAAGCCAGCCATAAGCTGGCAAGGTGATAAGACACTTTTATGCATGGAACCACCAAAAATCCAGACGTGGAGCTGTGGTTCAAGTGGTAGAGTAGCAGCCTTGAGCATGAAAACTCAGAGAGACAGCTCCCAGATCCTCAGTTCAAACACACACAAGAAATGGCCCCATTTGTTGTCCACGTGATCACACCAGACTGTGAGCCACTAAGGAGCTGGGCCGTTCCCAGGAACTGAGATCGAGCCCCAGGGAGGCCAAAATAGTCCTCAATGATCATTGAAACATGGGATGTATATTCACATCTGTGTGTGGACTGCAAGAAAGAAAGACACCCCTTGCTTGCCAGAGATGGTGAAGGAGTGGGGTTGCTGTTGTTGGGACACCAGGTTCTAGCCTCAGTGTACAGCCATTTCTAAGAACTCCCCACGTTTGCCCAAGTGTAAAGTTACAGCAGGCTGGGCGTTGTCTTACCAAGAACTCCAGAGGTTGTGGCCTATCTTAGGCAGGGAGTGGGAGAATGGGAGTAGGGTTGGAGGGTAGTGTCGATTATATTCTCTCCAACCAAGGAAGAATGGCTTTGGATACTAGTTTCAAAGTCTGAAAGTGAAGGGTTGCATGTGCTTTATGGCCTGACAATTTGGATTTCCCCTGGTTGTAAGAAGGTGGCTGAAACCGGGCACTGCCAGTATCTCACAACTGTTATCCTCGCTACTCAGGAGGCTGAGATCTGAGGATCATAGTTCAAAGCCAGCTTGGGTAGAAAAGTCTGTGAGAAGTTAACTTAAGGGAAGCACCAGAAAACTGGAATTGGTGCTGTGGCTCTAGTGGTAGAGCGCACACCTTCAACTGAAGAGCTGAGGAATAGCACGCAGGCACACAGTTCAAACCCCATGACTGACAACCAAAATGCTGTGGCTGAGTGTTCTTCATAGTGGGGTGTACAGTAGGAAATGCCATGCTGTTTATGAGCCATTCCAGATGTGTGAGAGGCTCTGAGTTTTGTCAACATTTGGTCTGAGGATGGTAGTGCCATCTTCTTGGAGTTTGGGATGTTCAGTTACTCAGGGACTGCTGAGTCCTTGGGCTACCCGTGTGTGTGTGTGTGTGTGTGTGTGTGTGTGTGTGTGTGTGTGTGTGTGTGTTTCTATGTGTGTGTATTTTTCCCTGATCATTCTCTACCCACTTCCTGGGTGCTTGTCTGCCTCTTCCTGACCTTGGATGGAGCCCTTCTTCAATAGCAACCTTGTCTTTAGTCCCTTATCATGGTCTACAATGAGTCCCAAATTGCCAGAGACCTGCATATTCCAACTTTTCCTTGGGACACAAGTCTGGCTGTCCATATCTTTGTCCTCATCCAGGGGATTCTGGGTCCTCAGGGCCGGCTGGCATATGTTCTCTCCTGCCTCTGGGAGCCAGGGTGACTCATGCTGTGTCCTGTCTTTTTCTCAGCTGGGACCCTGGCTGCATTTCCCACTCCCAGCAGGCTGGCAGTGGTGTGGGGGAAGGGTGGTTGCCAGTGGCTCTGGCCAACTCGACCTTGATAGTTGACTGAAGGCTCCCCAAACAAGGATAATCTGGGGCTACATGAGAGGTGAGGCCAAGGTGGCTTGGATGTATTGTTCGATGTCTAGGAAATGTCAACATACCTTATTGTAGGCAAATCTATCTTCTGGCAACAGCTGGCCCTCTCAGGTCCTTCTAGACAATTCTAGATTCCCAGAAAACAGAGGCATATACTTTAGATTCCAGGTCCAGGGAACTGGGGGATGAGAGACTGGGATAGCCAGTACCTCAATGTTCTGGGGCATTAGTTTTGCCCGGGATGAGCTGAGCTACAATTGGGGGGCAGTCCTGAGTCATAGTCACTGTAAACTCTCAAGCCAGATCAAGTGGTTTCTCCCTAAGTACTTCTTGGGCTGAGGGGTTTGGGCCATGGCAGTAAGTTCTATGGAACCTGCCCCTCGATCTCAACATGGGGCTACAGGGTCAAGTGAAGGACACTAGGGTTGCTCTTTGGTAGTCGGCCCATGATTCCAGACCTTCATCTGTCCCCCTTCCCCAAGCACTGATGAGGAAAGCAGGGCACTGAGCCCTCGGACTCCTCGGATAGTGACTGCTACAAGCAGCAGCCAGTTGGCTGTGGACTCCTGAGCCTACAAAACTTTCATGAGCCCAACTCAACACCTGCCCAAGGTCTGACTGACAAATTTGCACTCTTGTGATACTCATGTGATGGGCTCAGCTCATCCAGGGCAAAACTAATGCCCCAGAACATTGAGGTACTGGCTATCCCAGTGTCTCATTATCTGGTGTGACATCTTACAGCTCCTGCCCCTCCTGGCCCAGAACTGTGGTCTGAGATAGTGATTTACTGCTCTGATCCACATTGCACCCATGACAGATGCCATTCTGATGATCTTCATGCCCCACGGCTGGATACTTCTCTGCTACTGTGTCCTGCTCTGTAGGCAATGGCCTCCAAACAGGCTGCTATCAAGACTTGTAGAACACCTAGACATTAGGAGACCCTCAGGGACCCACTGGAAAGAACTCTGCCTAGAGCTACAGAGTAAGGTCTAAGCAAGCCAGGTGTTGGTCATGGGGCTTGAACTTTGGGCCTGGGTGCTGTCCCCCAGCTCTTCATCTTACCACTTGAGCCACAGAGCAACTTCCGGTTTTCTGTAGGTTCCTTGGAGATCTGAGTCTCCCAGACTTTCCTGCCTGGGCTGGCTTTGAAACGTGATCCTCACGTGATCCTCACATGATCCTCCTGAGGAGCTAGGAGGACAGGCTGAGCCACCTGTGCCTGGTGATCTGGCCTTACACCACAGTGGACTAGGAGCTCCTGAAAGCTTTTCTTTAATTTTCCTGTGCTAGTATTGGGGTTTGAACTCAGGGTCTTGGCTCTGGTCTCTTTTTTACTTCAAGGTGACCACTTTACCATTTGTGCCACAGCTCCATTTCTGGATTTTGGTAGTTAATCAGCAAGAAGACTCTCATTAACTTTCCTCTCCAGAGCTGGCATGACCCTCGATCTCTATCTCAGTCTCCTGAGTAGATAGGATTTACAGGGGTTGAGCCACTGGTGGCATTGGGCTAGAAGCTTTTCTAAAGCAAGAGTTCTTCCCTGCGTTTGCCCTGACTCCTCCATGCAAAGGTGGCCTGAGGGTCAGGAGCTGGGAAAACAGGTTTCCAACCACAGGAAATGGCTTTGGGTCCCTGGCGAAAAGCCAAGCTAAGCTTCCCCCTGGGCACCATTCTAGGACCCCACCCTCTGCCCTATGACTCAAGTCAACGTTGACCCAGACTTGAATATCCTGCCAGACTTTGCTGAAGCCATAAAACCTTCATACCACTCACACCACCTGATCTACAGCACATCTCAGGACCTTTGCCCATGCTATACCTTCTGCCTGAGGCTCT